>NC_052337.1:16173951-16286451 GCF_016432855.1 Salvelinus namaycush | reverse complement strand
ACCTGTATTTGGGGAGTTTCTCCCATTCTTCTCTGCAGATCCTCTCAAGCTCCGTCAGGTTGGATGGGGAGCGTCGCTGCACAGCTATTTTCAGGTTTCTCCAGAAATGTTAAATCGGGTTAAAGTTCGGGCTCTGGCTGGGCAACTCAAGGACATTCAGACACTTGTCCCAAAGCCACTCCTGTGTTGAAAAACATGACAGCCTACTTGGATTTGCCAAAAGGCACCTAACGCACTCTCAGACCATGAGAAACAAGATTCTCTGGTCTGATGAAACCAAGATTGAACTCTTTGGCCTGAATGCCAAGCGGCACATATGGAGGAAACCTGGCACCATCCCTACGGTGAAGCATGGTGGTGGCAGCATCATGCTGTGGGGATGTTTTTCAACGGCAGGGACTGGGAGACCAGTCAGGATTGAGGGAAAGATGAACAGAGCAAAGTACAGAGATATCCTTGATGAAAACCTGCTTCAGAGTGCTCAGGACCTCAGATTGTGGTGAAGGTTCACCTCCCAACAGAACAACGACCCTAAGCACACAGCCAAGACAACACAGAAGTGGCTACTGGACAAGTTCTTGAATGTCCTTGAGTGGCCCAGCCAGAGCAAAGTATGGACAATTCCTTCGACCTCATGGCTTGGTTTTTGCTCTGACATGCACTGTCAACTGTGAGACCTTTTATAGATGTGTGTGCCTTTCCAAATCATGTCCAATCAATTGAATTTACCACAGGTGCACTCCAATCAAGTTGTAGAAACATCTCAGATCAGCTTGTGATTGTATATTATTATTAGTTGTAGTTAAACTAACACAGTTTAGCCATTCTACAAGTAACGTGAGCTGTGTCAGTTTAGCCAGGCCAGTTTGACCTCCACCGATCACACCATGCATGTCACAGACTGGTTATCTTCTCAACAGGTTTCCATTTTGCCCTACCGGTCTCATCGCTCCCTCCCATGCCCATCCCTCCAAGCCACTTGGCGCCCCAGGCATTTAGAAAGGTCAGCTCCATCCCGGCATGGCATTTAGTCTTTCCTGTACCTGTCCCTCCTGTCCTCCTGTCCTTTTTCTCTCTCAATCAAAACACTGCCAGGGGGTTAAACAATGCTTATCCTTGCTAGCTTATCCTTGCACCGTGACATCACTGTACTTTTCTGAGACTCATGGTGACTGTTTCCATTGAACCGTTGAAACTGAGCTGTTTACCAATACTGAGGAAGTGTGCAGTCCTGGTAGGGTTGGCATGGTTACATGCTATAGCTGGATATGCTACACATGGGATGTATTGTATAACACGGTCAGAGGCTATGTATTGTGCCATGAGTTTATGGAAGGGTCATGATGATCACACTGAGCGTTACACCACATCTCACATTACAGAGGACCAGGGGCCTCAACACCCTAACAACAGCCTATAAACACCCAGTCCAGAAGACATGTTGTGTGCCTGCCTGAGTTCCTCCCCAGCTCTAGCAGAATGTGACCCAAATTTAACAAGTGATTTAGAGAGGCTTGGGGAGCCTCACCGGGATCCAACACACTGTTGCCGTGGTAGATCATTCTAACTGGTGTTTGGCTTGTTTAATCCTTCTCTCCATTGTTATTAAAGCTGATTTTCTGGAGTGCTGACGCACTTGGCAGGTCCTCGTTGTTGTCTTACCATAAATCACTCCGTTCCCTGTGATCTCCTCTCCCTCTGCCGTACAGAGGGAGTGCCAGGCAGAGTACAGGATTGGGATGCTCTGTAAACCCAGGTGAGCCTCGGTCCAAACGTAAATGCATTCCTTATGGAGCTTTGACAGTGGAAAGATTGTTATGTCTTGTTGGGTTTGTCAGGCTCAGTTTCGTTTGGTTGGCTTTGAATTGGTATTTGCTGAGCGTAAGTGGACTCACTTGGAAGCAAAATGATTAATCCCAAGAGGGGTTTGTATCCCAATGTTGAAATGAAATAAAAATTGAGTTGATTAAATCTGGCCCCATGTAAAAACACTGAGTCCACTGCCTCTCTCTGTCTTTATTAAAACATGGTACTCTGGCTGTGTCCTACACAACATAAAAATAAGGGTCCTTGGTGGACTTTCATTGACAAATGCCAAGAGGGCCCTGAGGGGAGCTGATAGTAGAGTAAACAGTTGTTTTTCATACACTCTGAATGGCCATTTCAAGGTCAATTATGTTGTTAGCATCTATTAGCCATAATTGCTGATGATGCTTCCTCTCTGTCTGCCTAGCATGTTTACTGAGAGGTTAGGTACTGTAATTGCTTGCAAGGTCATGTGTTCGATGGGGAACATACACAGCTCCTTAAAATACATCGGATTTTGTATAACCTGTATTCTATGCAGTAGACATTAGAATATTTACTGTATTAAAATATGAAGCATTAAGGGTCAAAAGGAATTGAGTACTAGGCCTATTGTGTTTGAAAGCTGACTGAACTGATTTGAACTCTCTTGACCTTCTCAACTGAGCTACATTCAGATCCAGCTATCCTCCTCTTTGGAGTAATTTGGAGCATTTGGAGTAAATCACTCATCTATGCTGGTAATTTGTCCCATTTCTTGAGAGGAGCCAGGCTAAAGACATGGAAGTGGGTAGGCGTTTCATTGTCCACTTAGGTCAGACATAACTTCCGATGATGTCCTGAATGGACCTCTGATATTAAAATGGCTGCCATTAGCTTAGTGATTATGATGTCACTGGTTTATTACGGGAGAGATTCACTTGTTTTCTCCAGAGAGGATGAGTCTCTTTTGTCTCCCTATTCGTCTGAGAAGGTAGCAGTGGTGTGCGTTCTGATCTCACAAACTCACTTTAATTCTTGACATTTGTCCAACTGTCGCAAGTGTCAAATAGGCAAGGCTACGGTCAAATGTGAGACCAGGTTCCAGTATGTGCACTTTATTAAGTAAGAGACAAAATGTAATCTGGATGAGCAGCTGTAATACAGTCACCACCAGGAAATTAAATGACAATAGTAGCTCTGAACTTTGGTCAAGTGGGCAAACTCGGGTTGAGTAGCTCTCCACAAATACAGAATATTCCTCATTTTCCTAGACAGAGTTTCCATTAGAACAACCTGACACTATTGGTTTAATTCTAAATCACCCCTGGTATTGACAAGGACCTTACTTTCTGGCTCTAAAACAGGGATGGGAAAATGGCGGCCCAGAAGGCCCTCGGATCAAAGCTATCTTCTGTTAACCACCCCTACCTTGTCACAACACAACTGATTTGCTCAAACACATTAAGAAGGAAAGAAATTCCACAAATTAACTTTTAAGAAGGCACACCTGTTAATTGAAATGCATTCCTCGTGAAGCTGGTTGAGAGAATGCCAAGAGTGTGCAAAGCTGTCATCAAGGCAAAGGGTGGCTACTTGGTGGCTACTTTGTGTTTAACACTTTTTTGGTTACTAGATGAATCCATATGTGTTATTTCATAGTTTTGATGTCTTCACTATAATTCTACTATGTAAAAATAGTAAAACTAAAGAAAAACCCTTGAATGAGTAGGTGTGTCCAAACTTTTGACTGGTACTGTATATATTTAATTAGGAACTCAGTCAGGGTCTCCACTTACTCATGTGAGTTAGAATAGTAGAATACACAAGGTGCAACTTTGAAATTTGTTTGAGCATCAGCAGTTTTTCTCTTGTCATGTCATTCACCAGTAGTCACTCAATTCCCCCATGTTAGCTACACTGAAAGAAAATATGAACACAACATGTAAAGTGTTGGTCCCATGTTTCATGAACTGAAATAAAAGATCCCAGAAATTTCCCATTTGCACAAAAAGCTTATTTCTCTCAAAATTTGGGCACGAATTTGTTTACATCCCTGTTAGTGAGCATTTCTCCTTTGCAAAGATAGTCCATCCACTTGATAGGTGTGGCATATCAAGAAGCTGATTAAACAGCATGATTCTTACACAGGTGCACCTTGAGCTGGGAACACAAAAAGGTCACTAAAATGTACAGTTTTTTCACACAACACAATGCCACAGATGTCTCAAGTTTTGGGAGTGTGCAATTGGCATGCTGACTGCAGGAATGTCCACCAGAGCTGTTGCCAGAAATTTTTATGTTTGTTTCTCTAACATAAGCCTCCTCCAATGTCGTTTTAGAGTATTTGGCTGTACGTCCAACTAGCCTCACAACTGCAGACCACACCAGCCCAGGACCTCCACATCCAGCTTCTTCACCTTCGGGATCGACTGAGACCAGCCACACGGACAGCTGATGAAACTGTGGGTTTGCACAACCGAAGAATTTCTGCACAAACTGTCAGGAACTGTCCCAAGGAAGCTGCGTGCTCGTAGTCCTTACCAGGGTCTTCACCTGACTGCAGTTTGGCATCGTAACTGACTTCAGCGGGCAAATGCTCACCTTCGATGGTCACTGTCACTCTGGAGAATTGTGATCTTCACGGATGAATCCCGGTTTCAACTGTACCAGGCAGATGGCAGACAGTGTGTATGGAGTTCTGTGTGCAGTTTGCTGCTGTCAATGTTGTGAACAGAGTGCCCCATGGTGGCAGTGGAGTTATGGTATAGGCACCCATAAGCTACGGACAACGAATACAATTGCATTTTATCGATGACAATTTGAATGCACAGAGATATCGTGACGAGATCCTGAGGCCCATTGTCGTGCCATTCATCCACCGCCATCACATCATGTTTCAGCATGATAATGCATGGCCTCATGTCGCAAAGATCTATACACAAATCCTGGAAGCTGAAAATGTCCCAGTTCTTTAATGGCCTCCATACTCACCAGACATGTCACCCATTGAGCATGCTCTGGATCAACATGTACGACAGCGTGTTCCAGGTCCCGCCAATATTCAGCAACTTCGCACAGCTATTGCAGAGGAGTGGGACAACATTCCACAAGTCACAATCAACAGCCTGATCCACTCTATGCAAAGGAGATGTGCTGCGCTGCATGACAAATGGTGGTTACCAGATACAGACAATTTTTCTGATCCACGCTCCTACCTTTTTTTTAAGGAACTGTATCTGTGACCAACAGGTATGTATAATCCATAGATTAAGGCCTAATTAACTTATTTCAATTGACTGATTTCCTTATATGAACTGTAACTCAATCTTTGAAAGTATTGCATGTTGTGTTTATATTTTGTTCTGTGTTATTTTTTTATTTATTGATAAGTTAGTTTAGCGGCCAGCTATCTAAACTTGATTTTGTTAGTCAGTCTCACTCAGATTGTCACGTTCTGACCTTAGTTCTTTTGTTATTTCTTTGTTTTAGTATGGTCAGGGCGTGAGTTGGGTGGGTTATCTATGTTCGTTTTTCTGTCTTGGTTTTTTCGTTTGGCCTGGTATGATTCTCAATCAGAGGCAGGTGTCGTTAGTTGTCTCTGATTGAGAATCATACTTAGGTAGCCTTTTTCCACCTGGGTTTCGTGGGTGGTTATTTTCCGTGTCAGTGTTTGTCCCACACTGAACTGTTTCGGTTTGTATTTCACGTTTTGTTTCTGTGTTCGTTTGTATCATTAAAATATATTATGGACACATGCCACGCTGCGCATTGGTCCGACATTTCTTACTCCTCGTCAGAGGAGGACGAAGAAAACCGTTACACAGATATCATATTAAAAACGCAAACATTTCTCTCCACCTAATGACAAAATGTGTAGAATTGCAGGAGATTAGCTGTTGAACAGCTCATTTTCCTCTTTGCCCCATGGCAAAAGGAGTAGAATTTCATGCAATTAGTTATAAATTAGCAAAATCTTCTCTGCTTCTGATGCAAACTGGGTACACACAGCCTGTAAATGTGTGGTTCTCCCTACTAGGTACTGTACCAGCATATGAGAAACTTTCTTTCTGATTTATCAACGATGTGGAAAAATAGTATTTGAAATGGGGTAAATATCTAGTGGTTCATGAGATCTCAGTGAAAATGGAGTGTTACATTTAAGCCATAACGTTAAGCCTAACCCTCTTCCTGTGTTCTAGAATCTTGGTTGATGTATTTATCCTTTTCCCTCTGCCAGTGTGATTTGATTAGCCAGTTTGAGTGGGGTTTTATTTGAGTGGGGTTTCTTCCTTTTCTTTTACAGGTAGTGAGTTAATTGGTATTTGTTGGGTCCTATTACTTTGTATTTGTTGTATTCTGTTGTTTCTATATAAAAAGCTGAAAATGTCAAGAAACTATTGGCCATAAAAACAAGATAACTCAAGCTTACATCCACCCATGTCGATGTTGGACGTTGTGGTTGAAAGATGCCCAGCCAGTGTTCGTGCCTTATCCTGCAGGGCAGATAAAAGATATGGTCCACTGTCAGGTACGTTACCCATCCACACCTCTCCCTTTATCAACTCCTATGGCTGTTTACTGATACACTGTAATCTGACACATCACATTTAAACAAGCACAGTTAAACTTTTCACCTTGCCCCTACTGACACACACACGCACACGATGGCCCAATAAAACTTCACACCTCGCCCCTAATCTCCCCTAACCCAGCTGATACTCTGACATCATAGAGTTTTGGAACACTGCAGGGGACAACAGACACACACACACACACTCCACTCACACCATGCGCAGTTAAACTATGATCATAGCTCTCTCTATTAAGATGTGATTGATGAACATCAACACGAATGTGTTAAATGAGTTTTGGACATGGCCCCTCACACACACAACACAAACATAAACTATATGTTATTTAAGATTTAAGCTGTGTTAGTGAGTGACCATCGGGGCTAGATGTCTATTAATTAACTAAATGGAGTGCAAAAACAGGAAGATGTTACTTAAAAGATGTCCCTTACACAGGGGGATGGGCTGAACGTGTGTCCGTGTGCGTGTGTCTGTGTGTGTATAGGCCTCCCAGCTCTGATGGACAGGTCTAGTAATTGATCATAAGCAATCTGGTGCAAACACCCTCATGTCCCTGTGGCTCTGGATGACTCGTTCTAGGTTACTGTAGGACACTGTAGGAGAGGGTCACATTATTACAACATTGTGAAATACACATATGGTAGTCGCTCTGCAGGTGTGTTGAAGAAAATAGTTCTAACTACAATAAACTCCCTCCCACTGTCACGTTCCTGACCTGTTTTCTTTTGTCTTGTATTTTTTTAGTTGGTCAGGGCGTGAGTTGGGTGGGTTTGTCTATGTGTGATTTTCTATGTTGGGATTTTGTGTTCGGCCTGGTATGATTCTCAATCAGAGGCAGCTGTCAATCGTTGTCCCTGATTGAGAATCATACTAAGGCAGCCGGGGTTTCACGTGTGTTTTGTGGGTGTTTGTTTCCGTGTTTGTATTCGTGCCACACGGGACTGTTGTCGGTTGTATTCATTTTGTTATTTTGTTTCATGTTAGTGTTCAGTTTCGATTTAATAAATTATCATGAGCACTACCCACTCTGCGTGTTGGTCCGATCCATGCTCCTCCTCGTCTGAGGAGGAGAACGACTATGACGACCGTAACACCCACACACTGTCCACACTAAGTATCACTTATTTACTGTGCTGATGTTTCTGCCTTTCCACCTTCGTCAGAACATTAGCACCAACAATAAGTGATGTTTTATGAACTCCTATGTTTCTCGTCATTTTTTAAATGAGAGCATGACACAGAGAACAAAAGAACACGAGGTTCAGAACAAGATGGGTAACTGAGGATAAAAGTAATGGAAATCCAATACATCTACAGTACATTGTTGGGTTCTAAATTAACCTAGTAAAAGTCACGGACGATTAGTAAAGCGTAAACCAAGTTTATTCACCCATTGGGTCATACAGCTGCATAAGACAAAGAACATATTCACACAAGCACTGGTATTTAACCCTTTCTCCTATGCTGAGCTCCACCTTACACATCTGAACAGGCAATACACCTCTGATGCTAACCAGAAGATTGGTGATGTATGTTCTTCCTCACTTCATCTAACCTGACCTCTGCCCCAAATTGCTCACTCCTCCCCAACTAACGGCAGTCATGTTGACTCATACTAGTCTCTTCTCCTCCAATTGGATCTCTGATGTCTTACAATAACATATCCTGGTAAAATGTAAACATTCTACATTCCCCTCTCTCCTTTGGTGACATGAATAAGGATATTTCATATTTTCAAGGTTAAAAGTCAGAATCCAACAGCATACAGTGCCGTCGGAAAGTATTCAGACCCCACATTTTGTTAGGTTACAGCCTTATTCTAAAATTGATTAAATCGTTTTTTTTCTTCATCACTCTACACACAATACGCATAATGACAAAGCAAAAACAGGTTTGTCGAAATGTTTGCTAATTATTATTTATTTTTTTACTGAAATATTACGTTTACATACAGTTGAAGTCAGAAGTTTACATACACCTTAACCAAATAATAATCCTAGTAAAAATCCCCTGTCTTAGGTCAGTTAGGATCAGCACTTTATTTTAAGAATGTGAAATGTCAGAATAATAGTAGAGAGAATGATTAATTTCAGGTTTTATTTCTTTCATCACATTCCCAGTGGGTCAGAAGTTTACATACACTCAATTCGTATTTGGTAGCATCGCTTTAAAATAGTTTAACTTGGGTCAAGCATTTCGTGTAGCCTTCCACAAGCTATCCACAATAAGTTGGGTGAATTTTGTCCCATTCCTCCTGACAGAGCTGGTGTAACTCAGGCAGGTTTGTAGGCCTCCTTGCTCGCACACGCTTTTTCAGTTCTGCACACAAATTTTCTATGGGATTAAGGTCAGGGCTTTGTGAAGGCCTCTCCAATACCTTGACTTTGTTGTCCTTAAGCCATTTGCTACAACTTTGGAAGTATGCTTTGTGTCATTGTCCATTTGGAAGACCCATTTGCAACCAAGCTTTAACTTTCTGACTGATGTCTTTAAATGTTGCGTCAATATTTATACATAATTTTCCTACCTCATGATGCCATCTATTTTCTGAAGTGCACCAGTCCCTCCTGCAGCAAAGCACTCCCACAACATGATGCTGCCACCCCCGTGCTTCACGGTTGGGATGGTGTTCTTCGGCTTGCAAGTGTCCCCCTTTTTCCTCCAAACACAACGATGGTCATTATGGCCAAACAGTTCTATTTTTGTTTCATCAGACCAGAGGACATTTCTCCAAAAAGTACAATCTTTGTCCCCATGTGCAGTTGCAAACCGTAGTCTAGCTTTTTTTAATGGTGGCTTCTTCCTTGCAGAGCGGCGTTTCAGGTTATGTCGATTTAGGACTCATTTTACTATGGATATAGACACTTTTGTACCTGTTTCCTCCAGCATCTTCACAAGGTCCTTTGCTGTTGTTCTGGGATTGATTTGCACTTTTCGCACCAAAGTACGTTCATCTCTAGGAGACAGAACACGTCTCCTTCCTGAGCGGTATGACGGCTGCATGGTCCCATGGTGTTTATACTTGCGTACTATTGTTTGTACAGATGAATGTGGTACCTTCAGGCGTTTGAAATGCTCCTGAGGATGAACCAGACTTGTGGAGGGCTACAATTTGTTTTCTGAGGTCTTGGCTGATTTCTTTTGATTTTCCCATGATGTCAAGCAAAGAGGCACTGAGTTTGAAGGTAGGCCTTGAATTACATCCACAGGTATACCTCCAATTGACTCAAATTATGTCAATTAGCCTATCAGAAGCTTCTAAAGCCATGACATCATTTTCTGGAATTTTCCAAGCTGTTTAAAGGCACAGTCAACTTAGTGTATGTAAACTTCTGACCCACTGGAATTGTGATACAGTGAATTATAAGTGAAATAATCTGTCTGTAAACAATTGTTGGAAAAATTACTTGTGTCATGCACAAAGTAGATGTCCTATCCGACTTGCCAAAACTATAGTTTGTTAACAAGAAATTGGTGGAGTGGTTGAAAAACAAGTTTTAATGACTCCAACCTAAGTGTATGTAAACTTCCGACTTCAACTGTAAGTATTCAGTACTCGAGTCTTCTTGGGTATGACGCTACAAGCTTGGAACACCTGTATTTGGGGAATTTCTCCCATTCTTATCTGCAGATCTTCTCAAGCTCTGTCAGGTTGGATGGGGAGCGTTGCTGCTCAGCTATTTGCATGTCTCTCCAGCAATATTCGATCAGGTTTAAGTATGGGCTCTGGCTGGGCCACTCAAGGACATTCAGAGACTTGTCCCGAAGCCACTCCTGCGTTGTCTTGGTTGTGTGCTTAGGGTCGTTGTCCTGTTGGAAGGTGAACCTTCGCACCAGTCTGAGGTCCTGAGAGCTCTGGAGCAGCTTTACATCAAGGATCTCTCTCTACTTTGGTCCGTTCATCTTTGCCTTGATCCTGACTAGTCTCCCAGTCCCTGCCGCTGAAAAACATCCCCACAGCATAATTCTGCCACCAACATGCTTCACCGTAGGGATGGTGCCAGGTTTCTTCCATATGTGACACTTGGCATTCAGGCCAAATAATTCAATCTTGGTTCCATCAGACCAGAGAATCTTGTTTCTCATGAGGAGTGGCTTCCGCCTGGCCACTCCGGCCTGATTGGTGGAGTGCTGCAGAGATGGTTGTCCTTTCGGAAGTTTCTTCCATCTCCACAGACGAACTCTAGAGCTCTGTCAAAGTGACCATTGGGTTCTTGGTCACCTCCCAGACCAAGGCCCTTCTCCCCCAATTGCTCAGTTTGGCCGGGCGGCCAGCTCTAGGAAGAATCTTGGTGGTTCCAAACTTCTTCCATTTGAGAATCATGGACGCCACTGTGTTCTCGACGACCTTCAGTGCTGCAGAAATGTTTTGGTACCCTTACCCAGATCTGTGCCTCGACAAAATCCTGTCTCGGGGCTCTACAGACAATTCCTTCAACCTAATGACTTGGTTTTTGTACTGACATGCATTGTCAACTGTGAGACCTTATATAGACACTTGGGGGCCTTTCCAAATCATGTCCAATCAATTGAATTTACCACAGATGGACTGAACTCCATTTTGAGTCTTATAGCAAAGGGTCTTGAACACTTATGTAAAAAGGTATTTCTGGGCGCAGTGGTCTAAGGCACTGCATCGCAGTGCTAGCTGTGCCACTAGATATACTGGTTCGAGTCCATGCTCTGTTGCAGCCGGTTGTGACCGGGCAGTGCACAACTGGCCCAGCGTCGTCCAGGTTAGGGCCGGGATGCCGGGATGTCCTTGTCCCATCTCGCTCTAGCTACTCCTGTGGCGGGCCAAGCACATGCACGCTGACACAGTCGCCAGGTGTACGGTGTTTCCTCCGACACATTGATGTGGCTAGCTTCCGGGTTAAGCAGGGATTGTATCAAGAAGAAGATGTGCGGCTTGGCTTGGTCGTGTTTCGACCTTCATCTCTCCCGAATCCATACGGGAGTTGCAGTGATGGGACAAGACTGTAACTACCAATTGGATTCCACGAGATTGGGGAGAGAAATTGGTATAAAAAAAAAAAAAAAAGAAAGATATTTCTGTTTTTAATACATTTGTAAAAATTTCAAAAACCTGTTTTCGCTTTGTCATTATGGGGAAGTGTGTGTAGATTGCTGAGGATTTAAAAAATGTAATCCATTTTAGAATAAAGCTGTAACGTAACAAAATGTGGAAAAAGTCAAGGGGTCTGAATACTTTCCGAAGGCACTGTATATCTTTTCCAGTGGCGGTCGGTGCATTATTTCAATTACAGCGTATCGGATTACTGTCATTAATATTCCATTCATCGAGCTCAATGTAACATTGATAGGTTTAGGCTACTAAATTATACTACAATTTTCCCTATACCAATCATGAGGTTCCTACAACCTAGCCTATGAATGAAAGTTTACAACATGGTGCACAGATCAAGAGAAATTTGAGTAATCAAGGTGACAGACATTGACACATTCAATACTGCCTTGCACTCTCTTGCCTGCATCTAGCTGATCTAGGGTGTAATCATTAGTCCAACATCAGGAAAACAACCTCACACTCAACGTCAACAAAACAAAGGAGATGATCGTGGACTTCAGGAAACAGCAGAGGGAGCACCCCCCTATCCACATCGATGGGACAGTAGTGGAGAAGGTGGAAAGTTTTAAGTTCCTCGGCGTACACATCACGGACAAACTGAAATGGTCCACCCACACAGATAGCGTGGTGAAGAAGGCGCAACAGCGCCTCTTCAACCTCAGGAGGCTGAAGAAATTTGGCTTGTCACCAAAAACACTCACAAACTTTTACAGATGCACAATCGAGAGCATCCTGTCGGGCTGTATCACCGCCTGGTACGGCAACTGCTCCGCCCATAACCGCAAGGCTCTCCAGAGGGTAGTGAGGTCTGCATAACACATCACCGGGGGCAAACTACCTTCCCTCCAAGACACCTACACCACCCGATGTCACAGGAAGGCCAAAAAGATCATCAAGGACAACAACCACCCAAGCCATTGCCTGTTCACCCCGTTATCATCCAGAAGGCGAGGTCAGTACAGGTGCATCAAAGCAGGGACCGAGAGACTGACAAACAGCTTCTATCTCAAGGCCATCAGACTGTTAAACAGCCGCCGCTAACATTGAGTGGCTGCTGCCAACATACTGACTCAAATCTCTAGCCACTTTAATAATAAAAAATGGGATGTAATAAATGTATCACTAGTCACTTTAAACAATGCAACTTTATACTGTATAATGTTTACATACCCTACATTACTCATCTCATATGGATTTACTGTACTCTATACCATCTATTGCATCCTGCCTATGCCGTTCGGCCATCGCTCATCCATATATTTATATGTACATATTCTTATTCATTCCTTTACACTTGTGTTTAAGGTAGTTGTTGTGAAATTGTTAGATTACTTGTTAGATATAACTGCATGGTCGGAACTAGAAGCACAAGCATTTCGCTACACTCGCATTAACATCTGCTAACCATGTGTATGTGACCAATAAAATTTGATTTGATTTGAGTTGCAAACAAGAGTTTCTATTGGACAAATTATGGTATGTTTATCCCGTTTTGTCCCGTGTGCTTCCGTTTAAGAAATGTTTTTCAACAGAATCGACGGAATGAGTACTCTTCTGATCACATACAAACACAGTTCACTTTCATAGCAGCCACATACAAACAGCATGATCCCTTTGAATATTGTATAATTCCTTCTCGCATCTACGAGCTCTCCTCCTTTCACCTTTACCCTTCGCTTATGGACTTCAGTGCACAGCATATCAGCTCTCTGTGACCAGGCAATGATTTGGTGACCTTTCCAAGCCAAACTTTCATATCATAAATGCTAACCTCTACACACAGCTTACATTTTTGTCACGATATTAATGTCATAGTCAACATAGCTACTAGAACTAACGCGTTAGTAAACCTGCTACAATCATGCAGTACAGTCAGCAGCAAGCAGTTTAGAAGTTACACCGGCGGGCCTGGGTGGCAACAAATTAATAAAACCAAAAGCTTACCTTGACTTGGAAGAGTTCCAGTTTTGGATAGCCATATAGCCATAGCCAGCTAGCTAACATAGCATCCCTCTCCGTTTGAGTCGGGTGTTTGAGTAGGCTAAACTAGCTAGCTGTGAGTGAAAGTGAAAAATAAAATATAACAAAATATAGCTAGCTCTCTCTTTCATGCTTCTCCTTCATTTTTGAAGAAATTAATGTGTTCAAAACTGTTCAACTATTGTCTTTCTCTCTCTTTGAGTCAACTACTCACCACATTTTATGCACTGCAATGCTAGCTAGCTGTAGCTTATGCTTTCAGTACTAGAATCATTCTCTGATCCTTTGATTGGGTGGACATGTCAGTTCATGCTGCAAGAGGTCTGATAGATTACTGTGTAAGTCTACGGAAGGAGATGAGAACCACAAGCCTCCTAGGTTTTGTATTGAAGTCAATGTACCCAGAGAAGGACGGAAACTAGCTGTCCTCCGTGCTGTTGAGGCTACTGTAGAACTTCATTGCGAAACAGTATGTTTTAAACAATGATTTGGTGACATGAATATATTTAGTATAGTTTTATCTAAAAACTTTCACTGAGGAGCCTCCACTGATCTTTACTTATACAGCTATTATTATTATTTTTATATATTTTTTCATATATTTATTTTCACAATGAATTAAAGATTAAATATAAAGACATTGTACATTTTTCCCCTTTTTGTCCCCCTTCTCCCACCCCCTAGAATGCCTCCAAACTAATTAAAAAAGAAAGGCAAAGTAATTGAGTTACATATCAGAAAACAAATCAAAAGTATTCAACAATGTTACTTCAATACAAGCAAAAATGTAATAGCCTAACAATTTCAGGTGATTAGGTGATCCAATAGGCCTATAGCAGTAATCTCAAGGGGTGGAGATGGGGCCAATAGTACTAATCTGGAGGAAGTGTTTGGAGCTGTTCAAAATAGGATATCATCGGGTCCCAGGTGGAGTAAAATTAGTTGGTTGACCCTCGAATGGTATAATACATTTTTTCTAATTTTAGGAACAGCATCAGATCTTTGAGCCAAAGAGAGGCTAAGGGAGGATTGATAGATTTACAATCAAATAAGATCCTTCTGCAGGATAACAGGGAGGCAAAGGCAATGGCATCCAGCTGTCTATTGGTCAGAGAACGATTGTTGTTTGGTTTGGTTTAAATATAGTGGACCAATAATCTGCCAGACAGGGACAGGACCAGAACATCTGGGTCAAGTCTGCCAAGAGGCCTTTACACCTGTCACATGTACCATCAATATTTGGGTAGAATTTCTGACAATCTGGCCTTACTGAAATGGATATGGTGAAGTACCTTAAACTGTATAAGGCTGAGTCGGACACAAGAGGAGCTTCCAGTTACCCTAAATAGGCACCATTCCAGACTTCATCAATGATCTCTCCACCAAGTTCCCCTTCCTACTCAGATCGGATTTTATTGAGTGACAGTTTATCAAGGGGCATGATTATCTCAAAAATACGAAATGAGTCCCTTTAGCTGAAAAGGTGTTTTCAAAAGGGCAACCAGACCCGATCCGGGTGATAGAATTGGAAAGGTTGGGCTTTGAGTGCGAATAAACTGGCAGATTTGGAAATAGCTAAATAAACTTGAATGGAGTAGATTAAATTTGATAGCGAGGTCTTCGAAATTGTCAAAGGTGCCATCAATATATAGGTAATTAAACTTAGTAAGGCCATTCCTCTGCCACAGCCTGAAAGCTGAATCCAGTTTGTCTGGAAGGAAGAGTTGATTATTACCTTGAATAAAAGAGTTGATTAGGACCTTGAATAGAGAAATCACAGGATTTAAAATGTTGACGGAATTGAGTCCAAATGTTAAGAGTATTGACAACAATTGGATTGGAAGTGTAGCGTGAAGCTGAAAGAGGGAGATTGGAGGTACTAAGGCTGACAAACAGGAGTTGGCTTCTGTTTGACACCAGTCAGTTTCTGGGGTGCGAAGCCAGTAAATAATATTTTGTATATTCGCTGCCAAGTAATAATACATAAAGTTAGGAAGGGCTAGTCCTCTGTGGGTTCTATATCTTGGGAGGAATGCTTTACGTATTTTTGGATTCCCACCGCCCAATAAAAAAAAGATGAGCTTATCCACTGAAGTGAAAAAATACTTTGGTAAAAAAAGAGGGAGACATAGTAACAAGTACAGAAATCTGGGCAATACATATCATCTTGATACAATTCACTTTACCAGCTAAAGTAAAATGGAGAATACTCCATCTCTGAAAGTCCAGTTTAAGTTTGCTAATCAGGGGAGTAAATTTCTCATCATGGAGGGAAGACAAGGTACGGGTGATATTGATCCCTAAATATTTAAAGCTAGACTTTGGACATACGAAATGGAATAGTATCCTGTGGGATTTGTAATGCTAAATCATTAATAGGAAAATATTCACTTTTTGAGAAATTATATTTATAACCCGAAAACACACCAAACCTATGCAGTAGGTCTACTACCTCAGGGACACACTCTTCAGGGTCTAATATATATAAAAGCAAGTCATCTGCATACAAGGAAACATTGTGTTCCAGTCCCCATCTGTAGATACCATGTATTGAGGGTTTGTCCTTTAGCATAATAGAAAGGGGCTCTATCGCCAGGACAAATAACAGAGGGGACATTGGACATCTCTGGTATGTGGCCCTTGATAATGGGAAATACTGTGAACAAAGTATGTTTGTAAGTACTGATTCCTTGGGTGATGAGTACAACTGTCGGACCCAGGAAATGAAGTTTGCACCAAAGCCAAATTTTCCCAGTACAGAGAATAAATATTCCCATTCTACCCTGTCAAATTCCTTCTCCGCATCTAAAGAGATAACCACTTCGGAAACGTCCAAAGGTGCAGGAGAGTGTATGACATTAAGCAGACGTCGAATGTTAGAAAAGGAGTGGCGACCCTTAATAAACGCTGTCTGAGCCGTTGATATGTCTGTCATAGTGGATTATATTTGAGAGGCAAGCAATTTCGCTAATATTTTTACATCTCCTTTTGAAAGTGAGATCGGTCTGTATGAGCCACACTCAGATACATCTTAGCCGGGTTTTAACAAAAGTGTGATCAACGCCTCTGTCAGGGTTGGTCCAGGGCGTTTTCAAACATTTCAAGCAGGTGGGGCGCCAGTTTGGCAGAAAACTTATTGTAGAATTCGATTGTGTAGCCATCTGGGCCAGGGGATTTCCCACTTTGCATTGCTGTAATTTAATTAATAAATCTCCTCTAACTGCAAAGGTTGATACATTTCCTCTCTCTTCTCTGTACTAATGGTAGGAGTTTCGAAATTTTCAAGAAAATCATTCAGTATTTAATTGTCTTCAGGTGATTCTGACGTGTAAAGGTCAGATTTTTTTGAAGGTATTATTGATTTCAGTAGGACTAACTGTTAAGACACCCGAGGTGTTGTGAATTTGAGGGATCGGCTGTGAGGCAGATTTACACTTGAGTTGATGAGCTAGAAGTAGACCAGCCTTTTCTTCATGTTCGTAAACAAAACCTTGTGCGTGGAGTAGCTGCTACTCAGCCTTATCTGTGGATAGTAAATTGTACTGAGTTTGAAGATTCAAATCAAATTTTATTTGTCACATGCGCCGAATACAGTGAAATGCTTACTTACCAGCTGTTAACTAACAATGCAGTTTTAAGAAAAATCTAAATAACAAATAATTAAAGAGCAGCATCAAAATAACAGTAGCGAGGCTATATACAGGGGGTACCGGTACAGTCAATGTGCAGGGGCACAGGTTGTTTGAGGTAATTGGGGTAATATGTACATGTAGGTAGAGTTAAAGTGACTATGCATGACGCCTGGTATTAAAAACCAATCCCATTCATTATGTTGATATTCATTATACAGCTGACAGCTTACAGCTTATTCAGAGAAGCTGACACCTTACCAAGATGAACTGCCTCAGGCATCTGGACTCTGGAGAGCATAGTGCCAGACAGGAACTCAAGTCTCACATGTCCCAATTGGGTCACACACACACCTCCCACTGCCCAGTGTCAATGAAGACGACAGCCGTGTGTCAAAGTCTCCTGACAGACAGAACAGATTGATTTGACTCCAGCTCAGTGCCCTTCATCAGAATACATCCCAAGCCCACTGGATGCCCCACCCAGGGCGGTTGGTAACATGGCTTCCCATCAGGGAGCTGCTGTCACCTGTGTGTGTGTGTGTGTGTGTGTGTGGTGTGTGGTGTGTGGTGTGTGTGTGTGTGTGTGTGTGTGTGTGTGTGTGTGCATTCGGAAAGTATTCAGACCACTTGACTTTTTCCACATTTTGTTATGTTACAGCCTTATTCTAAAATGGATTCAATTGTTTTTTTCTCTCATCAATCTACACACAATAACCCATAATGACAAAGCAAAAACAGGGGTTTAGAAATTTGTGCAAATGTATTAAAAATAAAAAACTGAAATATATTTACATTAGTATTCAGACCATTTGATCAGTACTTTGTTGAAGCACCTGGTAGCGATTACAGCCACGAGTCTTCTTTGGTATGACCCTACAAGCTGTATTTGGGGATTTTCTCCCATTCTTCTCTGCAGATCCTCTCCAACTCTGTCAGGTTGGATGGGGAGTTATATATTTTTTATTTATTTCACCTTTATTTAACCAGGTAGGCCAGTTGAGAACAAGTTCTCATTTACAACTGCGACCTGGCCAAGATAAAGCAAAGCAGTGCGACAAAAACAACAACACAGAGTTACACATTGGATAAACAAACATACAGTCAATAACACAATAGAAAAGAAGAATAGAAAAATCTATGTACAGTGTGTGCAAATGTAGAAGAGTAGGGAGGTAGGCAATAAATAGGCCATAGAGGCGAAATAATTACAATTTAGCATTAATACTGGAGTGATCGATGTGCAGATGATGATGTGCAAGTAGAGATACTGGGGTGCAAAAGAGCAAGAGGGTAAGTAATAATATGAGGTAGTTGGGTGTGCTATTTACACATTGGCTGTGTACAGGTACAGTGATCGGTAAGCTGTTCTGACAGCTAATGCTTAAAGTTAGAGAGGGAGATATAAGACTGCAGCTTCAGTGATTTTTGCAATTTGTTCCAGTTATTGACAGCAGAGAACTGGAAGGAAAGGCGGCCAATGGAAGTGTTGGCTTTGGGGATGACCAGTGCAATATAGTCAGGGGCGGCAGGTAGCCTAGTGGTTAGAGCGTTGGACTAGTAACCGAAAGGTTGCAAGATCGAATCCCCACACTGACAAGGTAACTGCCTTGTTCTGCCCCTGAACCCACTGTTAACCGACTGTTCCTAGGCCGTCATTGAAAGTAAGAATTTGTTCTTAACTGGCTTGCCTAGTTACATAAAAGTAAAAATTAAATACCTGCTGGAGTGTGTGCTACGGGTGAGTGTTGCTATGGTGACCAGTGAGCTGAGATAAGGTGGGGCTTTACCTAGCAAAGACTTATAGATGACCTGGAGCCAGTGGGTTTGGCAACGGATATGTAGTGAGGGCCAGCCAACGAGAGCATACAGGTCGCAGTTGTGGGTAGTATATGGTGCTTTGGTGACAAAACGGATGGCACAGTGATACATCCAGTTTTCTGAGTAGAGTGTTGGGGGCTATTTTGTCAAGATAGTCAGATTTACGAGGGTATGTTTGGCAGCATGAGTGAAGGAGGCGGCTTTGTTGTGAAATAGGAATTCTAGATTTAATTTTGCAGTGGAGATGCTTAATGTGAGTCTGGACGGAGAGTTTACAGTCTAACCAGACACATAGGTATTTGTAGTTGTCCACATATTCTAGGTCAGAACCGTCCAGAGTAGTGATGCTAGTCGGGCGGGAGGGTGCGGGCAGCAATCGGTTGAAAAGCATTTAGAAGCATTTAGAAGCATTTAAAAGCAGTTGGAGGACACGGAAGGAGTGTTGTATGGCGTTGAAGCTCGTTTGGAGGTTTGTTAGCAGTGTCCAAAGAAGGGACAGATGTATACAGAATGGTGTGGTATGCATAGAGGTGGATCAGCAGCAAGAGCGACCTCATTGATATATATATAGAGAAAAGAGTCGGCACTCGGAATTGAACCCTGTGGCACCCCATAGAGACTGCCACAGGTCCAGACAACAGACCCTCCGATTTGACACACTGAACTCTATCTGAGAAGTAGTTGGTGAACCAGGCGAGGCAGTCATTTGAGAAGCCAAGGCTATTGAGTCTGCCGATAAGAATGCGGTGATTGACAGAGTCGAAAGCCTTGGCCAGGTCGATGAAAATGGCTGTACAGTACTGTTTTTTATCGCTGGCGGTTATGAAATCGTTTAGAACCTTGAGCATGGCTGAGGTGCACCCATGACCAGCTCGGAAACCAGATTGCATAGTGGAGAAGGTACGGTGGGATTCGAAATGGACGGTAATCTGTTTGTTAACTTGGCTTTCGAAGATTTTAGAAAGGCAGGGCAGGATGGATATAGGTCTATAAAAGAACGCCACGGGATGTTTTTGTGCTGGTCCAGGGCAGTCAAGTCTGGGGTGAACCAATGGCCTTATCAGATCAAATCAAAGTTTATTTGTCACGTGCACCGAATACGACAGGTGTAGGTAGACCTTACAGTGAAATGCTTACTTGCAGGCTCTCACCAATAGTGCAAAAAAGGTATTAGGTCAAAAATAGGTACGTATCTGTTCTTAGTTATACATTTTTTGAAAGGGGCATACTTATTTAAGATGGTGAGGAAAGCACTTTTGAAGAGCAACCAGGCTTCCTCTACTGACGGGATGAGGTCAATATCCTTCGGGATGAGGATACCCGGGCGAGGTCGATTAGAAAGGCCTACTCGCTGAAGTGTCTTAGGGAGCGTTTGACCGCGGACCCATTACGCACGTAGGAAATGAGGCAGTGATTGCTGAGATCTTGGTTGAAGACAGCAGAGGTGTATTTAGAGGGCAAGTTGATCAGGATGATATCTAAGAAGGTGCCCATAGTTACGGAATTAGGGTTGTACCTGATAGGTTCCTTGATAATTTGTGTGAGATTGAGGGCATCTAGCTAAGATTGTAGGATGGTCAGGGTGTTAAGCATGTCCCAGTTTAGGTCACCTAACAGTATGAACTCCGAAGATAGATGTGTCGCTGCACAGATTTTTTCAGGTCTCTCCAGAGATGTTTGGTCGTGATCAAGTCCGGGCTCTGGCTGGGCCACTCAAGGATATTAAGAGACTTGTGCGAAAGTCACTCCTGCTTTGTCTTGGCTGTGTGCTTCGAGTTGTTGTCCTGTTGGAAGGTGAACCTTCGCCCCAGTCTGAGGTCCTGAGTGCTCTGGAGCAGGTTGCCATCAAGGACCTCTCTGTACTTTGCTCCGTTCATTATTCCCTCGATCCAGACTAGTCTCCCAGTCCCTGCTGCTGAAAAACATCCCCACAGCATGATGCTGCCACCACCATGCTTCACCGTAGGGATGGTGCCAGGTTTCCTCCAGACATGACGCTTGGCATTCAGGCCAAAGAGGTCAATCTTGGTATCTTCAGACCAGAGAATCTTGTTTCTCATGGTCTGAGAGTCCTTTGGGTGCCTTTTGGCAAACTCCAAGTGGGCTGTCATGTGCTTTTTACTGAGGAGTGGCTTCCGTCTGGCCACTCTACCATAAAGGCCTGATTGGTGGAGTTCTGCAGAGATGGTTGTCCATCTGGAAGGTTCTCCCATTTCAACAGAGGAGCTCTGGAGCTCTGTCAGAGTGACCATTGGGTTCTTGGTCACCTCCCTGACCAAAGCCCTTCTCCCCCGATTGCTCAGTTTGGCCGGGTGGCCAGCTTTAGGAAGGGTCTTGGTGGTTCCAAACTTCTTCCATTTAAGAATGATGGAGGCCACTGTGTTCTTGGAGACCTTCAATGCTGCAGACATTTTTTGGTACCCTTCCCCAGACATGCACTGTCAACTGCGGGACCTTATATAGACAGTTGTGGGCCTTTCCAAATCATGTCCAATCAATTGACTCCAATATAGTTGTAGAAACATCTCAAGGATGATCAATGGAAACAGGATGCTCCTGAGCTCAATTTAGTCTCATAGCAATGGGTCTGAACACTAATGTAAATAAGGTATTTTTTGCTTTGTTATTATTGGGTATTGTGTGTAGATTGATGAGGAATTTCTTTTATTTAATCCATTTTAGAATAAGGCTTTAACATACCAAAATGTGGAAAAAGGGAAGGGGTCTGAATTAAAAAATGTATATATATATTTCACCTTTATTTAACCAGGTAGGCTAGTTGAGAACACGTTCTCATTACCAACTGCAACCTGGCCAAGGATAAAGCAAAGCAGTTCGACACATACAACAAAACAGAGTTACACATGGAATAAACAAACATACAGTCAATGATACAGTAGAAAAATGTCTATATACAGTGTGTGTAAATGAGCTAAGATAAGGGAGGTAAGGCATTAAATAGGCCATGGTGGCGAAGTAATTACAATATACCAAGTAAACACTGGAGTGATTGATGTACAGAAGATGAATGTGCAAGTAGAGATACTGGGGTGCAAAGGAGCAAGATAAATAAATAAATACAGTATGGGGATGAGGTAGTTGGATGGGCTATTTACAGATGGGCTATGTACAGGTGCAGTGATCTGTGAGCTGCTCTGACAGCTGGTGCTTAAAGCTAGTGAGGGAGATATGAGTCTCCAGCTTCAGTGATTTTTGCAATTCGTTCCTGTCATTGGCAGCAGAGAACTGGAAGGAAAGGCGGCCAGAGGAGGAATTGGCTTTGGGGGTGACTAGTGAGATATACCTGCTGGAGCGCGTGCTACGGGTGGGTGCTGCTATGGTGACCAGTGAGCTGAGATAAGGCGGGGCTTTACCTAGCAGAGACTTGTAGATGACCTGGACCTTTGGCGACGAGTATGAAGCGAGGGCCAGCCAACGAGAGCGTACAGGTCGCAATGGTGGGTAGCATATGGGGCTTTGTTGACAAAACGGATGGCACTGTGATAGACTACATCCAATTTGTTGAGTAGAGTGTTGGAGGCTATTTTGTAAATGACATTGCCGAAGTCGAGGGTCGGTAGGATGGTCAGTTTTACGCGGGTATGTTTGGCAGCATGAGTGAAGGAGGCTTTGTTGCGAAATAGGAAGCCGATTATAGATTTCATTTTGGATTGGAGATGCTTAATGTAAGTCTGGAAGGAGAGTTTACAGTCTAACCAGACACCTAGGTATTTGTAGTTGTCCACATATTCTAAGTCAGAGTCGTCCAGAGTAGTGATGCTGGACGGGCGGGCAGGTGCAGGCAGCGATCGGTTGAAGAGCATGCATTTAGTTATACTTGCATTTAAGAGCAGTTGGAGGCAACAGAAGGAGAGTTGTATGGCATTGAAGCTCGTCTGGAGGTTAGTTAACACAGTGTCCAAAGAAGGGCCAGAAGTATACAGAATGGTGTCATCTGCGTAGAGGTGGATCAAAGAATCACCAGCAGCAAGAGCGACATAATTGATGTATACAGAGAAGAGAGTTGGCCCGAGAATTGAACCCTGTGGCACCCCCATAGAGACTGCCAGATGTCCAGACAACAGGCCCTCCGATTTGACACACTGAACTCTATCTGAGTAGTAGTTGGTGAACCAGGTGAGGCAGTCATTTGAGAAACCAAGGCTGTTGAGTCTGCCGATAAGAATGTGGTGATTGACAGAGTCGAAAGCCTTGGCCAGGTCGATGAATACGGCTGCACAGTAATGTCTCTTATCGATGGCAGTTATGATATTGTTTAGGACCTTGAGCGTGGCTGAGGTGCACCCATGACCAGCTCTGAAACCAGATTGCATACCGGAGAACGTACGGTGGGATTCAAAATGGTTGGTAGTCTGTTTGTTAACTTGGCTTTCGAAGATTTTAGAAAGGTAAGGTAGGATAGATATAGGTCTATAACAGTTTGGGTCTAGAGTGTCTCCCCGTTTGAAGAGGGGGATGAACGCGGCAGCATTCCAATCTTTGGGAATCTCAGACGAAATGAAAGAGAGGTTGAACAGGCTAGTAATAGGGGTTGCAACAATTTCAGCAGATCATTTTAGAAAGAGAGGGTCCAGATTGTCTAGCCCAGCTGATTTGTAGGGGTCCAGATTTTGCAGCTCTTTCAGAACATCAGCTATCTGGATTTGGGTGAAGGAGAAATGGGGGAGGCTTGGGTGAGTTGCTGTGGCGGGTGCCGGGCAGTTGACTGGGGTAGGGGTAGCCAGGAATACTTTCCGAATGCACTGTATATACAGTACCAGTCAAAGGTTTGGACACACCTACTCGTTCAAGGGTTTTCTTTATTTTTACTATTTTCTACATTTTAAAATAATAGTGAAGACATAAAAACTATGAAATAACACAAATGGAATCATGTAGTAACCAACAAAGTGTTAACCTTTACTTAACACCCATCCCGGATCCGGGAGCATCCTCATCAGTAAAAGCTGACTAGCATAGCCTAGCATAGCGCCACAAGTAAATAATAGCATATAAATATCATGAAATCACAAGTCCAATACAGCAAATGAAAGATAAACATCTTGTGAATCCAGCCATCATTTCCGATTTTTAAAATGTTTTACAGCGAAAACACAATATGTATTTCTATTAGCTAACCACAATAGCCAAAGACTCAACCGCATATTTTCACCATGTTTCTACCGCATAGGTAGCTATCACAAAACCGACCAAATATAGATATAATTAGTCACTAACCAAGAAACAACTTCATCAGATGACAGTCTTATAACATGTTACAATAAATTTATGTTTTGTTTCGAAAATGTGCATATTTGAGGTATAAATCATAGTTTTACATTGCAGCTACCATCAAAAATATCACCAAAGCAGCCAGGATAATTACAGAGAGCAACGTGAAATACCTAAATACTCATCATAAAACATTTATGAAAAATACATGGTGTACAGCAAATGAAAGATAAACATCTTGTGAATCCAGCCAATATTTCCGATTTTTTAAGTGTTTTACAGCGAAAACACAATATAACATTATATTAGCTTACCACAATAGCCAAACACACAACCGCATTTATTCACCGCATAGATAGCATTCGCAAAAACCAGCAAAAGATATAAAATGAATCACTAACCTTGACCAACTTCATCAGATGACAGTCTTATAACATCAGGTTATACACTTATGTTTTGTTCGAAAATGTGCATATTTAGAGCTGCAAACCGTGGTTATACATTGTGAATATGTAGCATCGATTCACCAGAATGTCCGGAGCTATTTTGGACACTCACCTAATCTGACCAAAGAACTCATCATAAACTTTACATAAAAATACTTGTTGTATGGCAAATGAAAGATACACTGGTTCTTAATGCAACCGCCGTGTTAGATTTTTAAAAATAACTTTACCATAACAAACAGCTTGCGTTATTGCGAGACAGCGCCCGCCAAAACGGCAGAGAATAGGAATCAACATTTTCCACAGAAATACGAAATAACATCATAAATTGTTCTTACTTTTGTTGAGCTTCCATCAGAATCTTGTACAAGGAGTCCTAGGTCGAGAATAAATCGTTGTTTGGTTTTAGAATGTCCTTTTCTCCTGTCGAATTCGTGCCACAATGCTAGCCAATGTTGATGACGTTCCCAGTTTCTCTCGACCCAAAGAATGGAAAACTCCAAAAGTCCAAATAAACGTTGAATAAACTGATAGAACTCGGTTGAAAAAACCTGCTTTACGATGTTATTATCACATGTATCAAATAAAATCAAAGGCGGAGATATTAGCCGTGTATACCGAACGCTTATCATAAGACAATATGGAGGTGCTTCCCGCGCCTTGGTAGACAAAGGAAATTCTGGACACGTCATTCCAAGAGCTCTTGTTCGACCTCAGATCAAGCTAGACACCCCACTCCACCTTCCACTGCCTGTTGACATCTAGTGGAAGGCGTATGAAGTGCATGCATATCGATAAATATTAGGCAATTGAATAGGCAGGCCCTGAAACAGAGCCTCGTTTTCAGATTTTTCACTTCCTGTCTGGAAGTTTGCTGCAAAATTAGTTCTGTTTTACTCACAGATATAATTCAAACAGTTTTAGAAACTTGAGAGTGTTTTCTATCCAATAGTAATAATAATATGCATATTGTACGATCTAGAATAGAGTACGAGGCAGTTTAATTCGGGCATGATTTTTTCCAAAGTGAAAACAGCGCCCCCCTATTTATTTTTACTATTTTCTACATTTTAAAATAATAGTGAAGACATAAAAACTATGAAATAACACAAATGGAATCATGTAGTAACCAACAAAGTGTTAAACAACTCAAAATATATTTTATATTTGAGATTCTTCAAAGTAGCCACCCTTTGCCTTGATGACAGCTTTGCACACTCTTGGCATTCTCTCAACCAGCTTCATGAGGTAAACACCTGGAATGCATTTCAATTAATAGGTATGCCTTGCTAAAAGTTAATTTGTGGAATTTCCTCTGCAGCAGAGGTAACTCTGGGTCTTCCTTTCCTGTGTCGGTCCTCATGAGAGCCAGATTCATCATAGCGCTCGATGGTTTTTGCGGCTGCCCTTGAAGAAATGTTCAAAGTTCTTGACATTTTCAGAATTTACTCACTTTCATGTCTTAAAGTAATGATGGACTGTCGTTTTGCTTTGCTTATTTGAGCTGTTGCCATAATATGGACTTGGTATTTTACCAAATAGGGCTATCTTCTGTATACCACCCCTACCTTGTCACAACACAACTGATTGACTCAAACACATTAAGAAGTTCATTCCAGAAATGAACTTTTAACAAGGCACACCTGTTAAGTGAAATGCATTCCAGGTGACTACCTCATGAAGCTGGTTGAAAGAATGCCAAGATTGTGCAAAGCTGTCATCAAGGCAAAGGGTGGCTACTTTGAAGAATCTCAAATATAAAATATATTTTGATTTGTTTAACACTTTTTTGGTTACTACATGATTCCATATGTGTTATTTAGTAGTTTTGATGTCTTCACTATTATTCTACAATGTAGAAAATAGTAAAAATAAAGCAAAATTCTGGAATGAGTAGGTGTGTCCAAACTTTTGACTGGCACTGTATTTATATATATATATATATATATATATATATATATATATATATACACACACTTAATATTCATTTATTAAATTTTTTTATGGTTTGGACATAGGCGGCCCCAAAAAAACACGTAGGCAGCCCACCCAAAACTTGTTTATGCAGATAAAAACATGGTGTGTGTGGGGGACAGTCATCTTGTTTCCATTGGTGGTGTCCAATTCCACCACCTGGAGGTTTCATAACACTCAGATGTAATCACTTCCAAGCCCACCATACATCCCAAACACTATCTGTAATGACATGCCAACAGCCTGGCTTATCAGACACTAACCATTGTGCAGAAAACCAGTTCAATAAGCTCCCCATCCATGTCGGTCCGCAGGGACCTTACCTATCGCTTCTCTATCAATGATGCTTATCTCCTTTCCCTCACAAAAATGTGAAAGGAGAATGTTTCCAATTTTACACAGAAATGCAAACGTTATGATACCATCCAGCATTTTCACGTTGTGTAGCACTGGTTTTCATCAGAAGTTGTCCTACGCACGGAGGACGTCATCCACACGCAGACGCCTGCTTCTCCCCTCCCTAATCCCCTAAACACAGCTATTCTGGGCGATTCAGTTAAAAGTATCAGCTCGGATCTTCCAGCCCTCCCACAGACCCCCAGCCTCCACCCCTTTGACGTACCCTTGTATCCTTTCTGTCAGCACTCCCCCTTACCTTTCGCCCACTACCTCCCACTATCCTCCCTTATTCCACTTCTCTCTATGGGCCAGGGGATCAGGGCCTTAATATCTAACAGGTTGATATGAAATACAACCAAACACACACGGATGCATGCACACACATCCCATAACAGGGTTTTATCTGGATCAAAAAGGGGCTTAGGTGGTGGACGTGGCAGGGCGGTTGGCCCGGCTGTAGAGATTTTTTTAAAGCCAATTTCGTGATATTCTACAAATTTCCCCATGGAGTTAAGATACATTTTTGCCATTTTAAAGCAAATGTCCTGCAATTCTACACATTTTGCCATGGAGCTGAGATACATTTTTGCCATTTTAAAGCTAACGAACTTAAATTCTGTGCCTTTTACCATGCCCAATACTGTGTTATTTTGCTCAAACATAATAACAAAGTCAATACTGCTAAATTCATTGTTTTGGAATTTTCAATTTTCCATGACCTTCTTTTATTTTTTATTGTTCAAAAGTTTGGCGTCACTTAGAAATGTCCTTGTTTTTGAAAGAAAATCACATTTTTTTGTCCATTAAAATAACATCAAATTGATCAGAAATTCAGTGTAGACATTGTTAATGACTACTGTAGCTGGAAACGGCTGATTTTTTATGGAATATCTACATAGGCGTACAGAGGCCCATTATCAGCAACCATCACTCCTGTGTTCCAATGGCACGTTGTGTTACCTAATCCAAGTTTATAATTTTAATAGGCTAATTGATCATTAGAAAACCCTTTTTGCAATTATGTTAGTACAGCTGAAAACTTTTGTCCTGATTAAAGAAGCAATAAACCTGGCCTTCTTTAGACTAGTTGAGTATCTGGAGCATCAGCACTTGTGTGTTCGATTACAGGCTCAAAATGACCAGAAAGAAAGACCTTTCTTCTGAAACTCGTCAGTCTATTTCTGTTCTGAGAAATGAAGGCTATTCCATGCGAGAAATTGCCAAGAAACTGAAGCTCTCGTACAACGCTTTGTACTACTCCCTTCACAGAACAGCGCAAACTGGCACAACTGAGCACAACTGAGCAAGAGGACAAGTACATTAGATGCCTCGCAAGTCCTCAACTGGCAGCTTCATGAAATAGTACCTGCAAAACACCAGTCTCAACGTCAACAGTGAAGAGGCGACTCCGGGATGCTGGCCTTCTAAGTAGAGTTGCAAAGAAAAGCCATATCTCAGACTGGCCAATAAAAAGAAAAGATTAAGATGGGCTAAAGAACACAGACACTGGACAGAGGACCTCTGCCTAGAAGGCCAGCATTCCGGAGTCGCCTCTTCACTGTTGACGTTGGGACTGGTATTTTGCATGGTACAATTTAATGACGCTGCCAGTTGATGACTTGTGAGGCGTCTGTTTCTCAAAACTAGACACTCTATTGTACTTGTCCTGTTGCTCAGTTGTGCACTGGGGCCTCCCACTCCTCTTTCTATTCTGGTTAGGGCCAGTTTGCACTGTTCTGTGAAGGGAGTAGTACACAGCATTGTATGAGATCTTCAGTTTCTTGGCAATTTCTCGCATGGAATAGCCTTCATTTCTCAGAACAAGGATAGACTGACGATATTCCAAAACATGCATCCTGTTTGCAATAAGGCACTAAAGTATAACTGCACAAAATGTGGCAAAGAAAGGTACTTTATATCCTGAATGCAAAGTGTTATGTTTGGGGCAAATCCAACACATCACTGAGTACCACTCTTCATATATTTTGGCTGCATCATGCTATGGGTATGCCTGTCATCTGCAAAGATTGGGGAGTTTTTAAGGATAAAAATAAACATAATAGAGCTAAGCACAGGAAAAATCCGAGAGGAAAACCTGGCTCAGTCTGCTTTCCAGCAGACACTGGGAGACAAATACACATTTCAGCAGGACAAAAACCTAAAGCACAAGGCCAAATATACACTGGAGTTGCTTACCAAGACGAGATCAAATGTTCCTGAATGTACCGGCTTGAAAAATCTATGGCAAGACTTGAAAATGGTTGTCTAGCACTGATCAACAACCAGCTTGACAGAACTTGAAGAATTTTTAAAAGAATAATGTGCAAATATTGTACAATCCAGGTGTGCAAAGCTCTTAGAGACTTACACAGAAAGACACAGCTGTATCTCAGCCGAAGACTCAAAGGGTTGAATACTTATTTAATCAAGATATCAGTGTTTTATTTTCCATAAATGTGGAAAAAAGTTTTCTTCCACTTTGACATTAGAGTATATTGTGTAGATCGTTGACAAAAAGGTGATTCTAACATATATTGACTCAGGGGTATGAATACTTATGTAAATGAGATATTTCTGTATTTAATTTTCAATAAATGTGGAAACATTTCTAAAAACATGTTTTCACTCTGTCATTATGGGCTATTGTGTGTAGACGGGTGAGAAAAAAAAATATTTAATCAATTTTGAACTCAAACAAAATGTGGAATAAGTCAAGGGGTATGAATACTTTCTGAAGGCACTGTATATATGTGTATGTATATATATATATATATATATAAACACTGTTTGGATTTAGGTCATCCCCGAAAAAAGCTCCAATGATTTCAATGGCAGAAAAATCCCTGCACAACATGTAACATTCAGCGATGCAGTTCTACACAGTGCCAAGTGTATCTGGACCACTGAAGCGTGGTGAATTAATTTGACTAGGAAACAGCATGCAGAATCCTGATTTAGGGAAACTAAAAGCTGTTTATGGAGTAACACCCATAATCTACACACTTCTGCTGTCT
Source organism: Salvelinus namaycush (assembly GCF_016432855.1). Classification (NCBI taxonomy): domain Eukaryota; kingdom Metazoa; phylum Chordata; class Actinopteri; order Salmoniformes; family Salmonidae; genus Salvelinus; species Salvelinus namaycush. The sequence continues at coordinate 16,256,487 of NC_052337.1, read as the reverse complement.
GGGCAGAAAACAGAGGGATTAACACCCCATAGTGTGGAGGACAGGCAGGGATTGAGGGAAAGATGGAAGTATGGAGGGAGGGAAAGAGCCAAAAGACACAGGGTTGGAAGGAGATAGGGAGGGATGGAGGAGTATGCACATGTGTGTGTGTCTGAGAGAGATAGAGAGAGACAGATAGAAGCCCATGTGGTAGGTACCTGGCTGTATGTATCTTGAAGCCCCTTGAACGTTCAGCAGCAATACAATAAGGTCATCACTACGCCTGGAATGAAAATACCAATTAAGGGAGTTGGAGTGCATTAAATCTAAAGGTTGTGCATGACATGAATCACTCATCATCACACTTCCAGTGTGTGTGTGTGTGTATGTGCTCTCCCCAGCCCTCTATGCTTCCTCCATTATCTCCACCTGTAAAATGAGTCAACTAATTAAGTCTGTATTTCCATTCAATTAGAAGACGGCTGACTTCTTCCTCTCAGGGAGTAACAGGAAGTCACATTCATTAGTGTGTGAAGCCCTATTCTGGCGGGATTAGTTTTACTGGGGGAAGTTGGGTGCACGAACACAAAACACCACATCCTTCATTTTAGTCCTGTGCGAATCTGCCATGTCAGTAATTTTCACATGGTGGGAGAGTAATAATTCCAGACAGAATAACCTACTGTTTTTCTGCTGACTTCAAGGTCCTCTGGTAATACTTATCCTGTGCAAATTGTCATCCCTGTGTTTTGAGGGGTATAACAGCATTTAACAGGTGCTGCTCAGTTTGGTAAGAACATGGGAACAAATTGATGCTTAAGACAAAGTGCTAATGCACTTGGCCTACAGATGAATGATATGTTGTCTTGTCTTTCCCAGTGCCTATTTCTCTTTTAAAACATTAAGAGGATAATATTATACCAAATACATCAGTTAATTAAATGTCTGCATACAGTTAGTTAATGGGTCTTGATATTATTTTGACTTTCTCCAAACTGAAAGCCAATATAAGGCTATGCCTAGACAAGTTGAAATATCTTCACGCTTAGAACAGCCTCCAGGCATAATGGTAAATTTTATATGAGAAAAATATATAACAGGAGGCAGTTTGGTAAAACTAATCCCATCAGACCATCCTCTGGAAAAACAGACATGCTGGGGTAATAATTACATAACCAACATTCTGGTAATACAAGTAGGTTGTGAATAGGGCTTATGACTCTTCATTAGGGGCCAGGCAGGATGTTACTGCTGCCGATACTTTGATTTAGAGGGAAAGTGTTCTTCACAGGTGTTAAGAAAAATAAGTGTGTCACTTTTAATGGAGTTTCTCACCTGTAGGCCCAGCCCACTTGGTGTTCATTTATACACACACACACACGTTGTGTAAATTTGTGTGATTTGTTGAAGTTGTTACTATGGAGACAACACCTAAAAAATAATTTCCTAATGTTTGGATTTCGAAACAGTCAAGAGCTGGAAAGCAATGCTTGGCAGAGTTTCCAAACAACACACACTGACCGCAAACATTTTGCTCACAATCTCTACAGCCATACTCATCATGACCCCTGCTGGTCTGTATGTGGAAGTATTTACTGACAGTAAATTGGGTGCAGTAGTATTTACATTTCTACAGCATAACATGTTTTGACTGATAATCGATACCATCACATATTTTTGAGATCACAAACCTCTGCGAAACATGCATTTTTTTTATTCAACCAGAGATAATGAGTTATTTCCAAATACTCGACCTATTCAAACTCCAAACCACGAGTGGCGCTCTCAGCCAGCGGTGGAATCTTGTACCGTGGATGATAGAATGACGTTTGTTGAAAAAATGGCGGCCACGGTCGAGGTGGATTGTAAACACATCAACTGTACCAATTGTAACTTTCTTTATTATCAACAAAACATGTAGTCGGGTGTGTCAGCAATGCATGGTGGTTACAAGATGTTTATGTTCAACTTTCAGGTTGATATTCTTGGCGGAGAGAAACGAGGACGTTCGTCCAAGCGAAGAAAGCAAACGAATCGGTAAGACCATCCACAGCTAACGTTAGTTAGTTAGCAATATGTTAGCAGATAGCTAACGCTAGCTTACCATATCAATGAATGAAGGAGCAAACTCTCATTTGAACTTACCATACTGGTTTTACCCTAGTTTGTCCTTATGCCGTTGGTAATTTGAGACAATACCTACAGCAAAATTCGGTCTGTGCGTGGCACTCACGATTTGTTCACACCTGAAGCATGCGTATTGCGTACATGGTGTTCACGCATGCGTCAGGTAAATTAAAATTACAGTTTATTCAACATTCTGGAAATACAAGGCACCTTTATTAAAAAGCAACGGATTAAAGTCTGGCCTGATAAGTTATTTAGGTCAGGAAGCCCACCAGACATTATGGTGATAACTAGGCTAGCTTTTCCATAGTAACTAGACCTACCCTAGCCCTTGATCATGACTCTCTGTTCCATTACATTACACATGCCATTGGATGATGGCGTCTACTGTAGGAGGGAGTTTTGTTAAGATCCCCTATGCTCTGTCTGAACATTAACATACATCGCTTGCGGTTACGGTTTTGGAAGCATTAGGCCCTTATCTTTCATATCAGCTCCAGCTCAGCATTCAACACAATAGTGCCCACAAAGCTAATCACTAAGCTAAGGACCCTGGGACTAAACACCTCCCTCTGCAACTGGATCCTGGTAAAAACACATGCCACGCTGATTGTCAACATGGGGGTCCCTCGGGGGTGCATGCTTAGTCCCCTCCTGTACTCCTTGTTCACCCACGACTGCATGGCCAAGCATGACTCCAACACCATCATTACGTTTTATGACGACACAACAGTGTTAGGCAATGATGAGACAGCCTATAGGGAGGAGATCAGAGACCTGGCAGTGTGGTGCCCAGACAACAACCTCTCCCTCAACGTGAGCAAGACAAAGGAGATGATCGTGGACTACAGCAAAAGAAGGGCCGAACATGTCCCCATTCACATCGACGGGGCTGTAGTGGAGCAGGTAGACTTTCAAGTTCCTTGGTGTACACATCACCAACAAACTATCATGGTCCAAACTAGGGTTGCAAAGGGTCAGAAACTTTCCAGAATTTTTCATGGGAAGTTAAGCCCTGGAATTTTGCTTAAATTCATCAAAGCATTTAGCTCATAACAGTGAAGCTTTTTTGCGGGATACACATACGGAAATTCTAGGTCTTGTGGCATATTTTGGTTAAACTATCCCCAATTCAATGGAATTGCAACCCTCTGCATGCACAGTTCATTCTTCCATCACATGTACAGCTGATTCTCAAGATCTTGCACACTAATGAGATGCTATTGAGCCCACACTGCTACACTGTCTTAACCAAGGAGTACATGCTTTCTGGTAAGTTTTGATTACAATACTGGGTGGGGTGAATATATTTTATATGACATCGATGATTTTCTGTTAACTAGTAAATAGTAGCCTACAGTTTAAATAATTTCTATCTTGTTAACAATTTCTGCTTTTTAGTATTTGCTACCATGTGGGTTTTAGCTTGCTTGAGCCTGCTAACTGAGGAGTGTTAATTCACCTGTTTCCATGCATGTTTCATTTTCAAACATTTATCTTACAAAGGAGTTGTTTAATCTAACTGCTTAACTATTTATCTGTACATGGAATTGTATTTGTTGTTTTTTTTACTCATTTTTTTCTCATCTTTACAGGAAAATGCAACGGGCACTATCTGATGTGTGGAGACATTTCACTGCAGCTAATGTAGAAGGAAAAGCTGTGTACATTTGCAAATACTGTGCCAAATCATATGTGAAGAATGCAACAAAGATGCAGATTAATCTGGCCAAGTGCATAAAGTTCCCTCAGCGCTCACAACAAGCAAACTCTGACAAAAGTCCCTCTACTTCTATTTGAGTTGAAAATAATGAATCAGACACCTTATCGATAGCAACAGCTCATGTTCCTCCTGGAATCAGAAGTTTTTTTGACTCAATGGAGGAACGTAGTCAGAGAAATGCTGATGAATGTCTTGCTTGAGCTGTGTATGCAACTGGTTCACCTCGGATGCTCACAGGCAATGTGTATTGGAAGAGAATTCTGAATGTTCTTCACCAAGCATACACCCCTCCAAACAGACATGCTTTATCTACTAATTTGCTGGATGCAGAGTTCAACAGAGGCTGATAGGTCTAAAGTGGAGGAGTCGTACCCTCACATCACACCGATTGGCTGTGCTGCTCATGCATTGAATCTGCTCCTCAAAGACATCATGGCAGTGAAAACAATGGATATACTCTACAAGAGAGCCAAGGAAATGATTAAGAATGCGAAGGGTCATCTAGTTATAGCAGCAATCTACCTCACCAAGCAAAGTGAGAAGAATAAGAGCACCACATTGAATCTGCCTAGCAACACCCATTGGGGTGCTGTTGTCATCATGTTTTTCAGTCTCTTGGAGGGGAAGGAGTCTCCAAGAAATGGCCATATCACAGTCTGCCGATATGGACAGCCTCATCAAGAGGATCCTCCTGGATGATGTATTTTGGGAGAGAGTGGTAAGCAGACTTAAACTCCTGAAACCTATAGCAGTAGCCATTGCACGGATTGAGGGAGACAATGCCATCCTGTCTGATGTTCAGACTCTGCTTGCAGATGTAAGAGAAGAAATCCGTTCTGCCCTGCCCAATTCACTGTTGCTCCAAGCAGAGGAAACTGCAGTTCTGAAATACATGAAAAAGGGTGAAGACTTCTGCCTGAAGCCCATACACGCCGCAGCGTACATGTTGGACCCCAAGTATGCTGGAAAGTGCATCCTGTCTGGTGCAGAGATCAACAAGGCCTATGGTGTCATCACTACCGTGTCTCGACAGCTTGGCCTGGATGTGGGCAAGGTTCTTGGCAGTCTGGAGTAGTACACTTCCAAGCAAGGGCTTTGGGATGGAGATGCAATATGGCAGTCGTGCCAACATATCTCATCAGCCACCTGGTGGAAGGGACTTTGTGGATCTGAGCCTCTTTCCCCTGTTGCCTCCATCCTCCAAATCCCACCAACATCAGCCGCCTGAGTGCAACTGGTTCTTGTTTTTTGAAGACACACACCAAAGCACGCAACAGGCTGACCAATACAAGGGTTGAAAAATGTCAAGTTCAATTCGTAACTAAATAGTTTTTTTTATATCTATTGGAAGGATTTAACCATATGCAATTATGTCTACTTATGATAAGGTAAAAGGATTATGTTTCGGTCTCCATATGATATGGTAAATACATTACTGTTCAAAAGGTTGGGGTCACTTAGAAATGTCCTTGTTTTTGAAAGAAAAGCAATTTTTTTGTCCATTAAAATAGCATCAAATTGATCAGAAATACAGTGTAGACATTGTTAATGTTGTAAATGACTGTTGTAGCTGGAAACTTCTGATTAAAAAAAAATAAAAAAAAAAATGTCTAATTAGGTAGGCGTACAGAGGCCCATTATCAGCAACCATCACTCCTGTGCTCCAATGGCACGTTGTGTTAGCTAATCCAAGCTTATCATTTAAAAGGCTAATTGATCATTAGAAAACCCTTTTGCAATTATGTTAGCACAGCTGAAAACTGTTGTGCTGATTTTTAAAGAAGCAATAATACTGTCCTTTAGACTAGTTGAGTATCTGAGGCATCAGCATTTGTGGGTTCGATTACAAGCTAAAAATGGCCAGAAACAAATAACTTTCTTCTGAAACTCGTCAGTCTATTACTGTTCTGAGAAATTAAGGCTATTCCATGCGAGAAATTGCCAAGAAACTGAAGATCTCATACAATGCTGTGTACTACTCCCTTCACAGAACAGTGCAAACTGGCCCTAACCAGGATAGAAAGAGTGGGAGGCCCCGGTGCACAACTGAGCAAGATTTCAAGTACATTAGTGTCTAGTTTGAGAAACAGACGCCTCACAAGTCCTCAACTGGCAGCTTCATTAAATTGTACCATGAAAAGCACCTGGCTCAACGTCAACAGTGAAGAGGCGACTCCGGGATGCTGGCCTTCTAGGCAGAGTTCCTCTGTGTTCTTTTGGCCATCTTTGCCCAACCCATCTTTTTTTTTTTTTTGGCTAGTCTGAGATTAGGCTTTTTCTTTTCAACTCTGCCTAGATGACCAGCATCCCGGAGTCGCCTCCAAACACACCAAGTCGAAACACACCAAGAAAGTTGTGAAGAGGGCACGACAATGCCTTTCCCCCTCAGGAGACTGAAAAGATTTGGCATGGGTCCCCAGATCCTCAAAAAGTTCTACAGCTGCACCATCGAGAGCGTCCTGACCGGTTGCATCACCGCCTGACTGGTACATCACTGGGGCCAAGCTTTCTGCCATCCAGGACCTATATATTAGGCGGTGTCAGAGGAAGGCCCAAAATATTGTCAGACTCCAGTCACCCAAGTCATAGACTGTTCTCTCTGCTATGGCATGGCAAGCGGTACCAGAGCGCCACGTTTAGGTTCAAAAGGCTCCTTAACAGCTTCTACCCCCAAGCCATAAGACAGCTTAACAATTAATCAAATGGCCACCCGGACTGCACCCATGCACATTGACTTGGTACCGGTACCCCATTTTTAAAGTTTATTTAGTAAATATTTTCTTAACTCTATTTTCTTAACGGCATTGTTGGTCAACTTCTTACGGCTGAAATCCCGTTAACGGGATTGATATGACAACAGCCAGTGAAAGTGCAGGGCGCCAAATTCAAACAACAGAATTCTCATAATTAAAATTCCTCAAACATACAAATATTATACATCATTTTAAAGATAAACTTGTTGTTAATCCCACCACAGTGTCCGATTTCAAAAAGGCTTTACGACGAAAGCACACCATCTGATTATGTTAGGTCAGCGCCTAGTCACAGAAAAACACAGACATTTTCCAGCCAAAGAGAGGAGTCACAAAAAGCAGAAAGAGATAAAATGAATCACTAACCTTTGATGATCTTCATCAGATGGCACTCATAGGACTTCATGTTACACAATACATGTATGTTTTGTTCGATAAAGTTAATATTTATATCCAAAAATCTCAGTTAACGCGCCACTGTAATGTTCAGTAATGTTTTGCCTCCAAAACATCCAGTGATTTTGCAGAGAGCCACATCAATTTACAGGAATACTCATCATAAATGTTGATGAAAATACAAGTGTTATGCATGGAATTAAAGATATACTTCTCCTTAATGCAACCGCTGTGTCAGATTTCAAAAAAGCTTTATGGCAAAAGTACAACATGCAATAATGTGATGACAGCGCTCAGGGACCAAAACAAGCCATACATATACCCGCCATGTTGTGGAGTCAACAAAAGTCAGAAATAGCATTATAAATATTCACTTACCTTTGATGATCTTCATCGGAATGCACTCCCAGGTATCCCAGTTCCACAATAAATGTTCGATAAAGTCCATAATTTATGTCCAAATACCTCCTTTTTGTCCGCGCGTTTAGTTCACAAATCCAAATTCACAAGGCGCGAGCACTAGGTCCAGACGAAAAGTCAAAACAGTTCCATTACAGTTCGTAGAAACATGTCAAACGATGTTTAGAATAGAACTTTAGGATGTTTTTATCATAAATCTTCAATAATGTTCCAACCGGACAATTCCTTGTCTTTAGAAATGAAAGGGAACGTAGCTCGCTCTCACGGCCGTGCGCCTGACTTAGCTCATGGCATTCTGCCAGACCCCTTAGTCAAACAGCTCTTATTCGCTCCCCCTTCACAGTAGAAGCCTGAAACAAGGTTCTTAAGACGGTTGACATCTAGTGGAAGCCTTAGGAAGTGCAGTCAGACCAAATTTACACTGTATCTTGGATAGGCAAAGACTTGAAAACCTACAAACCTCAGATTTCCCACTTCCTGGTTGGATTTTTTCTGAGGTTTTTGCCTGCCATATGAGTTCTGTTATACCCACAGACATCATTCACACCGTTTTAGAAACTTCAGAGTGTTTTCTATCCAAATCTACGAATAATATGCATATCTTAGCCTCTGGGCCTGAGTAGCATGCAGTTTACTCTGGGCACGCTTATCATCCGAACGTGAAAATAGCGCCCCCAGCCATAAGAAGTTAAGGGCTCGTAAGTAAATATTTTACGGTAAGGTCTAGACCTATTGTATTCGGCGCATGTGTCAAAAAATAATTTGATTTGATATCATCGAGAAATCTTTTTACATTTTTTTTTATGAAAGGTTAAATTGATACACACCTTGATAGGGTTAGTGTTCCCACACGGCCATATCTCCATGTTACAGCGCATTTTTACGGAAAACAGACGGCAGACGAGGCGATACCTGTGCTAATTAGCTATCTAGTATGCCCCGAACACCTTTGTGTAAGCGTAACTCGGGAAGTGTAGCGGAAGTGTAGTTTTGTCAGATGGAGATACCCTTAGCTGTATGGATCTGCCAAAACTGCTACAGTAACTAACTTTTTTCTTTTTAGGATTCTTTCTCGCTGACGAAAGATAAGGGCATTATGTTTCGAAAGCCGTATCGCAAGCGATGGTTATTGACGTTTCTAAACCATAAAACACAATATAGGAATTGTAGTTCACATGAAGCAGTTGTGGGCGAGGCTAATGGCCGAGATCTGTAGGGAGAAGGCAGAATGCTGCCTAGAGTTTGAGAGTTGTCCTATCCTTTAATGCATACCAATATAACAAATAATAAAGCTAGCATATTATGGTTATAGCAATCACTTTACACGTTGTAACCCTGTGTGTCAATGACAGACGGAAGTATGGCGACAAATGGAGAGAAGGCGAGTGGAGGAGAGGAGGGGTCGGATTCCGAGGTGGCTGAGCTTCGCCAGAAAGTAGAGTCGCTAAAGCAAGAACTGAAAAGCTGCACAAAAGAACTGACCAAATTACAGAAACAACTGACCAAGTCTGAGAGGCTTCAGAAAAGCACATTAGGCTACAATGAAGACTTGAGGAAACAGGTAGCTACCAAGAACAATCTAGCCATCATTAAATAAGTATATGATATGCACAAATGAGTTAGTTTCCAACTTACGGTACTACTTTTTTCCTTGACATGATTTGATACAATAGGTCAACAAGCTTAGTGCAGAGATTCATGAACGAAAGAAAAAGGCGAAAGAGAGAGCTGAAGCTGAGACACAGACAGAGGAATATACCTGGTCAGAAACTGGTGAGCAATTTAACCACCACCCATTCCCAGGACCAGCAGTTTGGGATCGATCCAAATGAATAATTTGATTTTAAGTTGCTCCACTTACAGATACATTGATCCTTCTGTGTTATTTGCAGATTATTACAACTACTACTATGGAGGAGGCTACTACCAGGGTGATGGTGTGGCTACAGACACCCAGGGGACCGTGACACCTGAGGGGCAGGAAGCCACTGATGCCTCAGAGATGACAAATGCAGAATCAACCACTGACACAGCTACAGACATGACGACAGACACCGCCACAGTGATGATTACAGAGGTGTCTGTAGAGGGTGGTATTGCTGCCGCTCAACCAGAGGCGAGTTTGATTACCGTCCCTCCACTCATTCTAGTCTGACTGAGGACAGTGAGGTGTCTCGTCTTCCAAAAGACTACCTTTTTTTGTGCTGATCTTCCTAACATGTGACCACAATCACTCCTTCATGGGCCGTGGCTAAAGAAGACTATTAGAAACATGATCATGATGTCTATTTGGAAGAGCACAAGAAATACTAGAAGGTTGATGACCGACACAGTGCAAAAATGGTTTGGGAACTTTCTTTCTTTACTTGTGTTTGTTCCAGCAGGAAGTGGATACGGGCTCCATAGCTGACATGCTGAGAGCCACAGCTGAGCAGGCCATGACACAGACTGGCTTTGTGTTTGATGAGACCACAGGGATGTACTACGACCACAGCACTGGCTTTTACTACGACTCGGTACTAAACCACCCACACACGATAACTATGTCATTATTTAACACTCTTTTTAATTGCTTCACTGTCTCCCTCCCCTAGGCCAGTCAGTTGTACTATGATAACAACACAGGGATGTACTACTACTACGATGCAGAGAGTGGCAAGTACCAGTTCCACTCCAGGATAGAGGTTCCTACTGTACAGCCTGTCTCAGAGACCAGCCAGGTGAAAAAGAGCCTAGACAAGAAAGGAAGGAAGTGGAAGAAAGTTCCAGAGAGAACCGCCCGTCAGGATGATAAGGTAGGTGACCGTACCAGAGATGAACCAGAAACACTACAAGAGAATTACAGCAAATTCATTTTTTTAAATAATGATTAAGAAGGGTTTAATTGATATGTTTTAACTAGCTAAACATTTCTCATTGTTGTATACAACTGACCTGTTATCCTTACTGTTTTTGATTTGTGCTGAGACATGAGGCTCCTGAAGCATCTCACCTTCAGTAGTTTAGAGATTGTAATGGACTTCTTAGGATCCATTTTAACCATGATCTATGTGGTCTCAGTTGTCAAATACTTGCAGGGGTGATTTTAGACTTTCTGCAGCAGCTATAGTTTTGTTTTTTTCTGCTGTAGAGTCAGATTAATTTTTGTCAAGTACAGGGTTTTGGCTATTGTTTGCAGCTGCTGTTTAGTTGACTGAATGCTATTCCTCTGGTCATAGGTAGAAGACGTGACTAACTCACTGGCTAACATGAAGATTTCCTATTTCTGGAACTCAGCTTCCCGTAGAGGTACACGTCTCACACAGATACTTAGAACAATTCTTTAACAGCAGAAAGACCCCCATGCAGACATGAGGTATAGCCAACACAGCTTTGGTTTAAAAAAAAGTCAGGTTTCAGAGCTCAGGGATTTGGCAGCTTAGTCTAGTCAAGAGTACGTTTTTGAGGATCACTTTCATTGTATTGCAGCTTGAGTCAATAAATTGACTTGGCTGTGATGCAGTACAGGCCTACTGTCTTTGAGAACTGAGACCCATATCCAAAAAGGACCCCAAAACAATACAGGGAGGTTTTGATGAAGAGAGCTCACTGTCCAAATTCCTAGAAAGCCTCTTATGTCCCGTGTCTGCCAAGGGAGTTCTCTGGAGATGCTTCAGGTGCATCCTCCCCTCTGATTTATTGCCTGTCTGCCGACAGGGCCTTGTAAAGGAGGAGCTGGACCTTGATGAGTGGGTGGAGCGGCGAATCCCCAAGAGGGGCGCAGGCTCGCGCAGGCAGAGGGGGCGGTCTCTTACTCCAGATGCTCCTCTGCAAAAAAAAATCTCCTTGAAGACTCGCCAGGCGAAGAGCGCCGAACGCTCGTTGAAGAGGAAGAAGAGGAAAGATGGTTTGCGCTCCGATGATGCGAGCAGCTCGAGGAGGAGGAAGAAGAAGAAGGCTAAATCAGATAAACTCATCAAGAAAAAGAAGGCTAAAGCAGCGTCTGCGTCGCGGAGTGATGACTCGAGTGGGAACAATGATCCTGAGGAGGGGGAGATCACGGAGTCGGAGGGAGAATGGAAGTCTACCTCTTCCTCCCCTCCTCCCACCAAATACAGCTCAGAGTCAGAGATAGAGAGTCAGGAAGGTGAGAGGCGAGGACGGACACAGTTTAGAGTTATTCAGCCTGTCAGCTTTCTATGCACTTTTCGCTGGGGTTTCTTTAAAGGTGAAGGCAGAATGAAACAAAGCACTGTGTCAAAAGTCTAACATCACCTGATATTTGTTCATCTGTTTTCCTAAATGTTTCCTGTAGTTAAAATATTGCTCAGCAGAATTGCCATGTCAGTGAATGTGATATTGTGTGTATGTGTGTCCCCAGTTGCTGAGAAGGTGTGGCCGCCCTGTGTGAGGGTGACAGTGGTCAGATCTCCAGTGTTACAGACAGGAACACTTTTCATCATCACAGCTGACTCTCCAGCCACCATTGGCAGGTCAGTACAGCGCTGTAGACTCTGCTTTGTTTCGATTGAATGGCCCATGCGTGGTCAGTTTGTCTATTTAACCACCAGGGGGAATGAGAGCTCAGATCATTATTTCTGAAATGGAAGTTTAAACTACCTGTGGCATTTTGAGGTACTGTTTTAACATAAGTCTATCTTTTCAGGGAGAAGGATATGAACCATGCCATTAGTATATCTGAAATGGGAGTCAGTAAGGTATGACAACTTATTTAATTTATTTGTTAGATTCTGCTACATGCATTAGTAGTCTGCAGGCCATCAAATTAAATCTTAGTGGTATTGATGGGTTCTATATATTTTATTTAAATCCCAGCTCCATGCAGAGGTGTACTTTGACCAGGACCAACAGTGCTACATGCTAGTGGACCAGGGAAGCCAGAACGGAACTGTCCTCAATGGCAACCGAATCCTACAGGTGGGTCAGACACGCACTCACTCACTCACTCACTCACACACACACACACACACACACACACACACACCTTGGTTGGAAAGTGAAGTAGTAACAGTATTGTTTTCCCTCCCATCAGCCCAACGCTAAGTGTGACCCTTGCCCTCTGACCCATGGGGATGAGGTGAAGATGGGAGAGACTGTTCTGTCCTTCCACATCCACGCAGGGACAGACACCTGTGACGGCTGTGAACCTGGACAGGTTATGGCTCACCTCAGCAAACACCAGAGGAACCAACCACTACAGGCCGGTAGAGAACAACCTGATTAATTTGCGGACACTAATGTGTTGCATCCGTCTTTGTACGTTGTCTGTATAAGACCGAACACTAATGCAATGCTCACACACCTAGCTACCCATGCCACACACACGGCCCAGTCTCTAACTAGCCAGATGTGTTATTCCTCAGGTCCAGCTCCAACCAAAGAGGACAAGGAGCTGCTCCGACAGAAAGAACTGAAACAGATGAAGGTTAAATATGGCCTGAAGGTAAGTGACTGGTTCTCCACCACCACTACAACTTCATCTGTTGTCCCCGTCTGCTGTTTTATTACTGTTGAATAAGGTCCATTGGTAATCCTTTGTTGGAAATGTCCTTGTCAATCAGATCTCCACCTAACATCTCTGTGTATACAAAGATGTTATCTGCCAGAAGTTTTCATCCAATTAAACTGTTCTGTTTTTGCTCAAGCAAGTCTTGTTGAAATGTAAGTTGCTGAGCAGTCCCATAGTTTACCTTCTTTCCTTATCACTAACAGCAGTGAGTATATTACCTTGTTTAGTAAGTGTCTCCTTTGTCTCCCTCTGTCCCAACAGAGCGCTGAGTATGAGGAGGATAAAGCCCTGAGGAACCCCAGGTATGTGGACCGGGCCGAGTCTCGCCGTCAGACCGTGGGCAGCGAGGGAGTCTTTCAACGGGATGACGCACCCGCCTCTGTACACGTGTACGTAGCCATCTGATTGGTTGAGTCATTGCAAGTGTGTGTGTGCCACGTATGCAATGTATGTAGTAAGAACTAGTGGTTCCCACATCCTAGACTGATCTGAAGTTGTCTTGTCTCTTTTTGTACTTGTTTCCCTCCTTGTCCAGTGAGATCAGTGAAGTCAACAAGGGAAGGAAGATGTTGGAGAAGATGGGCTGGAAGAAAGGAGAAGGCCTGGGCAAAGATGGAGCTGGAATGAAAGACCCGGTAATCTTAACATTTCCCCCTTTCTATTGGGGTTCTCCTAGTATTCCCAGTTTTCAGAGATGGGAGTTTTCCTACAGTTTTTAACTAGGGATTAATGAATAGCTATAGTTTTAAATTGACCGAACCTCAAACCAGTATCCTCCACCTGTTGTGATTTCATCCCAGTTCTTTCTCACTTTACTCACACATCTGATCTGATGTTTCCTACCGTTCTGGTTTTCCCGTAGATCCAGTTGAAGATCCGGAAGTCCCAGTCAGGCTTTGGGGCAGGAGCTGCTGTGTCGGTGGACGAGGCTGGGTCTCTGAGTAGGACCAAGACCCAAAGGAACTGGGAGAAGGCCAGGGAGCGGTTTAATGACACATGCCAGACAGAGACACCCACAGTCAAGAAGGAGCAGAGCCCAGCACCCAAACCTTGGGTTAAAGGAGAAGTGGCTGAGTGACATCCAATGTTTCTATTCTATATCTCAGAAAGGCCAGTCGCCCAATCCACCATGGAGAAGTGGGTAATTGACTGCAGACAGAAAGACAGGGTGGTCTAATTGCATTATCTTTACTGACTGAATCCACTTCTTGGAATGAGGATGGAGTGGAGTGAGTATGGTGCTGGTACTCAGATTTTATTCCAACCTGCAATAAAGTGGCATAGCGCCATCTGTCCAGTCATTCAGAACTGTGCAGTGTGAACATTAAATGTGTGGGGGTTTTATTTTCTCTTTATTTAACTAGGCAAGTCCGTTAAGAACAAATTCTTAATTTCAATGACTGCCTAGGAACAGTGGGTTAAAGGCCTTGTTCAGAACGACAGCTGTTTACCTTGTCAGCTCGGGGATTCAATCTTGCAACCTTTCGATTACTAGTCAAACGCTCTAACCACTAGGCTACCTGCTGCCCAAGAGAGGGATGGGGCAGAAGCAGAATTGGGTTCGGCACAATTTTTTAAAATGTTATTACATTTTTTAATATGCTAAAGAAAGTTGTTCCTGCAAATGTGTGACATGTCTTACTCTTGAAGAAAAACTAATGTAAAGCAACAACAGTTTTTTGAGCAGCCTGTGATATCCACCGAAACTTTTGTCTGCAGTACAAAAGGTCATTATTTTAGGCCTTTATTTAATTTGACATGACAATAAATTTAAAAAAGTGAATCAACTCCTTATTTCAGGGGTTGAAGAGCATGCTAGCTAGATAACTAATATAAAAGCACGTGCACTTTTCCATGGCCATAACAAGCACCAACTTCAAATCCGGCGGCACTAGGACTGCATGGACGTACTTCGGTTGCACGCCTAGAAGCGGACCCGAAAAAGTTCCTCTGAAGTTTAACTGACTTCAAAATCGGTAATTTCTCGGGTCCCCGGCCATCCATTCCTCAACTCGATGGAGACAACGACCGAGAACCGCGGATGCATTTTCGCGCTGTTCTAGACCGAAATTAATAATCCCAACGTTTTACCACTCGCAAAGAACATAACCCAGGTTCAAGAAATGAGTCGGATTTCGACAGTAGAAAGTGAATTGTCCAATGGACCACAAAAGGTAAGGCAACTTGAGTTATTAATGATGAAGAGAACACTATGTAGTACAAGTACACTATTCCAACACTACAACTTGATTAGGCCATTTTTATCATGCGACTTCAACCCATGACTAGGGATTTTTATACAGGCCTACCACGAATTGCCCTTGAAAAGAAACTTGCCTGATATGACCTAGACAGTAATTTGGTGACTTTATGTATAGTATTTTATCTAATGTTATTTAGCCTATTTTACTATAGGCATCCATATGCATCATTTACATAGACAAAGCTCCATATGACTGGATTGACGAATTAATCTGTCATGATGGGAAGAATTGTTCCCCTTGGCCTGATTTGGTGTTATACACTGTAGCCTATGAGAAGTGTTTTGCGGGAGATTGCAGCTGAACTAATTATTGGTGCAGAGAGGGGACCCTTAGGCTTGAAGATTATAGGGTGGCTTGAAGTTAAATGCCCCCCAGGGTTAAACGCCCCCCTCCTGTAATTCTCACAGAAACCACTTTGTCACCCAAGAAAATGTCAACACTTTCACTGGATTGGTCAACAAAAAATGTAATCTGTCTCATCTCAACTCTTTAAATCAGTCCAACAAAACGATTGTGCTACATTGATCTATATACAGTACCAGTCAAAAGGTTGGACACACCTACTCATTCAAGGATAATCAACACTATGAAATAACACATATGGAATCATGTAGTAACCAAAAAGTGTTTATATTTGAGATTCTTCAAAGTAGCCACCTTGATGACAGCATTGCACACTCTTGGCACTTGCCTAGTTAAATAAAGGTAAAATGTTTTTTGTTTTTTTACCTCAACCAGCTTCATGAGGTAGTCACCTGGAATGCATTTCACTTAACAGGTGTTCCTTGTTAAAAGTTAATTTGTGGAATTTATTTTCTTAATGCGTTTGAGCCAATCAGTTGTGTTGTGACAAGGTAGGGGTGGTATACATTAGATAGCCCTATTTGGTAAAAGACCAAGTCCATATTATGGCAAGAACAGCTCAAATAAGCAAAGTGAAATGACAGTCCAAAACATGAAGGTCAGTCAATCCGGAAAATTTCAAGAACTTTGAAAGTTTCTTCAAGTGCAGTCGCAAAAACCATCAAGTGCTATGATGAAACTGACTCTCATGAGGACCGTCATAGGAAAGGTTGACCCAGAATTACCTCTGCTACTGAGGATAAGTTCATTAGAGTTACCAGCCTCAGAAATTGCAGCACAAATAAATGCTTCACAGAGTTCAAGTAACAGACATCTCAACATCAACTGTTCAGATGAGACTGTGTGAATCAGGCCTTCATGGTCAAATTGCTGCAAGGAAACCACTACTAAAGGACACCAATAAGAAGAAGAGACTTGCTTGGACCAAGAAACACGAGCAATCGACATTAGATCGGTGGAAATTTGTCCTTTGGTCTGGAGTCCAAATTGGAGATTTTTGGTTCCTACTGCCGTGTCTTTGTGAAATGCGGTGTGGGTGAACGGATGATCTCTGCATGTGTATTTCCCACCGTAAAGCATGGAGGGGGAAGTGTTATGGTGTGGGGGTCATTTGCTGGTGACACTGTCCGTGAATTATTTAGAATTCAAGGCACACTTAACCAGCATTGCTACCACACCATTCTGCAGTGATATGCCATCTCATGTGGTTTGTGCTTAGTGGGACTATCATTTGTTTTTCAACAAGACAATGACCCAAAACACCTCCAGGCTGTGTAAGGGCTGTTTTACCAAGAAGGGGGAGTGATGGAGTGCTGCATTAGATGACCTGGCCACAATCCCCCGACCTCAACCAAATTGAGATGGTTTGGGATGAGTCGTACCGCAGAGTGAAGGAAAAGCAGCCAACAAGTGCTCAGCATATGTGGGAACTCCTTCAAGAGTCGTACCACAGTCGTATTGTTGGAAAAGCATTCTAGGTGAAGCTGGTTGAGAGAATTCCAAGAGTGTGCAAAGCTGTCATCATGGCAAAAGGTGGCTATTTGAAGAATCTCAAATATATTTTGATTTGTTAACACTGTTTGGTTTTTCATAGTTTTGATGTCCTCACCATTATTCTACAATGTAGAAAATTGTAAAAATAAAGAAAAACCCTTGAATGAGTAGGTGTTCTAAAACGTTTAACTGGTAGTGTATATATAATCTAATGAAGTTAGATCTTTAACCTTTTTTTCTACTTAAACCAGTAGGGGAGCCTAAAGATAAATAGTCAACTTTATTAGAAATAAATTGTAATCACTTTTTAATAAAGTAGTAACATTTAAAGTGAGTATGTTTGGTGCAAAGTGGGCAAAATGCCCCAGGTCAATCAATGCAAGTCAATAGTTAAAATCATCTATAAGTAACTTCTTTGAGTTACACAATTTTGAGATACTTTAGGATGATTTGGACAGGAAGGGCGAAAATAAAAAATATATTAATAGTGAGATGTGCAATGTCATTCTATTCCGATGTTTGATTTATTTCAAATAAGATACTAAGACTTTAGCTTTTAAGAGTAAATAACTAAAAAATGCCACAATAAAACATATATAATGGATTTTGACACACTAATCTTCGGGGGGCATTTTGACCCATATAGGGGGGTGTTTTTCCCCCTTTTTAAAGTTTTTGTTTTTATTGAATAACAAAAAACAAAATATTCTGCCCTCTTATTTCCCTTCAAAATGTGTTTGTCTAAGGATAGCCAGATGCACATATCTAAATCTTACCAAATGTAGCTTATTTCTGTCAGAAAATAGACATTTCTCTTAAGGGGGGGGCGTTTTCCCACCAAGTTACCCTATGGTTGTATCATAATAAGGACATATTTTATGGTCTTTATGGGTGGATGTAACCCCACTGTTACACTTTATAATCTGGATATAATCAGATCATATGACACTATTTGTTTCTAATCAGATTAAGGGAATCATGCAGTGTTTCCCCACTGTGCCAAGAATTTGATTGTTTTGTCCTTGGTATTGTTTGATTTACAGTAGGTCTAAGCTAGTTGCCAGGCAATACGCACTTCTTGGCTCAAAAACAGCAGAGTTGTTTCCTTTCCCTGAACACAAATCAAGTGTGCAAGATGTCGCCAGAGGGGATGGCTGCCGTCTTATCGGCTCTTAACCAACCATGATATTTTGTTTGTTTTTTCGCCTTGTTCGTAACTTGTTTTGTACATAATGTTTTTGCTACCGTCTCTCATGACCGAAAGAGCTTCTGGACAACAGAACTGTGATTACTCACCTCTGATTAGACAAATCATTTTTCTTCCATGAGTCGGACGGGAAGGAGATACTAAAGACACTCAACCATGCCCAGATCCTCAGCATTCGCTGTAGAAGGAAACAGAGATTTTGCGGAAAAAGATCAGGGTACCATGTGAGGATCAGGTAACGAGTGTCTATTCTGCCTTTGCCTTCTGTCCTGCTAGCTAACGTTCAATCGCTGGAAAACAAATGGGATGAACTGAAAGCACGTATATCCTACCAACGGGACATTAAAAACTGTAATATCTTATGTTTCGTGGCTGAACGACGACATTAAGAACATACAGCTGGCAGGATATACACTCTATCGGCAGGATAGAACAGAAGCCTCTGGTAAGACACGGGGTGGGGGCCTATGCATATAATTAAACAACAGCTGGTGCACGATATCTAAGGAAGTCTCAAGGTTTTGCTCGCCTGAGGTAGAGTATCTCATGATAAGCTGTAGACCACACTATCTACCAAGAGAGTTTTCATCTGTATTTTTCGTAGCTGTCTACATACCACCACAGACCGATCCTGACACTAAAACCACACTCAATGAGCTGTATACTGCCATAAGCAAACAGGAAAACGCTCATCCAGAGGCGGTGCTCCTAGTGGCCGGGGACTTTAAAGCAGGGAAACTTAAATCAGTTTAACATAATTTTTATCAGCATGTTAAATGTGCAACCAGAGGGAAAAAAACTCTAGACCACCTTTACTCCACACACAGAGACGCATACAAAGCTCTTCCTCTCCCTCCATTTGGCAAATCTGACCATGATTCTATCCTCCTGATTCTTGCTTACAAGCAAAGATTAAAGCAGGAAGCACCAGTGACTCGGTCTATAAAAAAGTGGTCAGATGAAGCAGATGCTAAGCTACAGGACTGTTTTGCTAGCACAGACTGGAATATGTTCCGGGATTCATCCGATGACATTGAGGAGTACACCACATCAGTCACTGGCTTAATCAATAAGTGCATTGATGACGTCGTCCCCACAGTGACTGTACGTACATAGCCCAACCAGAAGCCATGGATTATAGGCAACATTTGCACTGAGCTAAAGGGTAGAGCTGCCGCTTTCAAGGAGCGGGACTCTAACCCGGAAGCTTATAAGAAATCCCGCTATGCCCTCCGACGAACCATCAAACAGGCAAAGCGTCAATACAGGACTAAGATCAAATTGTACTACACTGGCTCCGACGCTCATCGGACGTGGCAGGGCTTGCAATCTATTACAGACTACAAAGGGAAGCACAGCCGAGAGCTGCCCAGTGACACGAGCATACCAGACGAGCTAAATAACTTCTATGCTCGCTTCGAGGCAAGTAACACTGAAACATGCATGAGAGCACCCGCTGTTCCGGACGACTGTATGATCATGCTTTCCGTAGCCGATGTGAGTAAGACCTTTAAACAGGTCAACATTCACAAGACCGGAGGACCAGACGGATTACCAGAACGTGTACTCTGAGCATGCGCTGACCAACTGGCAAGTGTCTTTACTGACATTTTCAACCTCTCCCTGTCTGAGTCTGTAATACCAACATGGTTCAAGCAAACCACCATAGTCCCTGTGGCCAAGAACACTAAGGTAACCTGCTTAAATGACTACCGACACGTAGCACTCACGTCTGTAGCCATGAAGTGCTTTGAAAAGCTGGTATTGGCTCACATCAACACCATTATCCCAGAAACCCTAGACCCACTCTAATTTGCATACCGAACCAACAGATCCACAGATGATGCAATCTCTATTGCACTCCACACTGCCCTTTCACACCTGGACAAAAGGAACACCCATGTGAGAATGCTATTCATTGACTACAGCTCAGCGTTCAACACCATAGTGCCCTCAAAGCTCATCACTAAGCTAAGGACCCTGGGACTAAACACCTGGACTTCCATGACGGGCCGTCCCCAGGTGGTAAGGGTAGATAACAACACATCCGCCACGCTGATCCTCAACACAGGGGCCCCTCAGGGATCCATGCTCAGTCCCCTCCTGTACTCCCTGTTCACTCATGACTGCACGGCCAGACACGACTCCAACACCATCCTTAAGTTTGCTGATGACACAACAGTAGTAGGCCTGATCACCGACAACGATGAGACAGCCTATAGGGAAGAGGTCAGAAACCTGGCCATGTGGTGCAAGGACAACAACCTCTCCCTCAATGTGATCAAGACGAAGGAAATGATTGTGGACTACAGGAAAAGGAGGACCGAGCACGCCTCCATTCTCATCGACGGGGCTGTAGTGGAACAGGTTGATAGCTTCAAGTTCCTTGTCGTCCACATCACCAACAAGCTAACATGGTCCAAGCACACCAAGACAGTCGTGAAGAGGGCACGACAAAACCTATTCCCCCTCAGGAGACTGAAAAGATTTGGCATTGGTCCTCAGATCCTCAAAAGTTTCTACAGCTACACCATCGAGAGCATCCTGATGGGTAACATCACTGCCTGGTATGGCAACTGCTCTGCCTTCGAGAGCAAGGCACTACAGAGGGTAGTGCGAACGGCCCAGTACATCACTGGGGCCAAGCTTCCTGCCACCCAGGACCTCTATACCAGGCGGTGTCAGACGAAGGTCCTAAAAAAAATTAAAAACTCCAGCCACCCTGGTCATAGACTGTTCTCTCTGCTACCGCACAGCAAGCGGTACCGTAGCACTAAGTCTAGGTCCAAGAGGCTTCTTAACAGCTTCTACCCCCAAGCCATAAGACTTCTGAACATCTAGTCAAATGGCTACCCAGACTATTTGCATTGCCCCCCCCCCCCCCCCCCCCCCCCCCCCCCGCCTTGCCACCTTTTTACACCACTACTACTCTCTGTTGTCATTTATGCATAGTCACTTTAATAACTCTACCTACATGTACATACTACCTCAAATAACCGGTGCCCCCGCACATAGACTCTGTATCGGTACTCCCCTGTATATAGGCTCGCTATTGTTATTTCACTGCTGCTCTTAAAGTACTTGTGACTTTAATTTTTTTGAAACTGCATTGTTGGTTAGGGGCTCCTAAGTAAGCACTTCACTGTAAGGTCCACACCTGTTGTATTCGGCGCATTTGACTAATACAATTTTATTTTATTTAATGAGAGTCACCTGGAATGTATTTGAATTAACAGGTGTGCCTTCTTAAAAGTTAATTTGTGGAGTTAATTTCCTTCTTAATGTATTTGAGCCAATCAGTTGTGTTGTGACAAGGTAGGCGTGGTATACATTAGATAGCCCTATTTGGTAAAAGGCCAAGTCCATATTATGGCAAGAACAGCTCAAATAAGCAAAGAGAAATGACAGTCCATCATTACTTTAAGACATGAATGTCAGTCAATACGGAAAATTTCAAGAACTTTGAAAGTTTCTTCAAGTGCAATCGCAAAAACCATCAAGCGCTATGATGAAACTGGCTCTCATGAGGAACGACACAGGAATGGAAGACCCAGAGTTACCTCTGTTGCAGAGGATAAGTTCATTAGAGTTACCAGCCTCAAATTGCAGGCCAAATATATGCTTCACAGAGTTCAAGTAACAGACACATCTCAACATCAACTGTTCAGAGGAGACTGTGTGAACCAGGCCTTCGTGGTCTAATTGCTGCAAAGAAACCACTACTAAAGGACACCAATAAGAAGAAGAGACTTGCTTGGGCCAAAAAACACACGCAATCGACATTAGACCAGTGGAAATTTGTCCTTTGGTCTGGAGTCCAAATTGGAGATTTTTTGGCTCCAACCGCCGTGTCTTTGTGAGATGCGGTGTGGGTGAACGGATGATCTCTGGATCTGTATTTCCCACCGTAAGGCATTGAGGAGGAGGTGTTATGGTGTGGGGGTGCTTTGCTGGTGACACTGTCTGTGATTTGTTTTTACTTCAAGGCACACAGCATTCTGCAGCGATACACCATCTCATCTGGTTTGTGCTTAGTGTGACTATTGTTTGTTTTTCAACAGGACAATGACCCAACACACCTCCAGGCTGTGTAAGGGCAATTTGACCAAGAAAGAGAGAAATGGAGTGCTGCATCAGATAACCTGGCCTCCACAATTATCATGACACAAGGCGAGATCCAGATGCAGACACAGGAGGCAGATGGTTGGAGTCTTACAATGTTTATTAATCCAAAAGGAGTAGGCAAGAGAATGGTCATGGACAGGCAAAAGGTCAAAACCTGATCAGAGTCCAGGAGGTACAAAGTGGCAGAAAGGCTCGTGGTCAGGCAGGCGGGTATAGAGTCCAGAACAGGCAAGGGTCAAAACTGGGAGGACTAGAAAAAGGACAATAGCAAAGGCAGGAGTATGGCAAAAACCGCTGGTTTACTTGGAACATACAAGACGAACTGGCACAGAGAGACAGGAAACATAGGGATAAATACACTGGGGAAAATCAGTGACACCTGGAGGGGGTAGAGACAATCACAACAACAGGTGAAACAGATCAGGGCGTGACAACAATCACCCGACCTCAACCCAATTGAGATGTTTTGGGATGAGTTGGACCGCAGAGTGAAGGAAAAGCAGACAACAAGTGCTCAGAATATGTGGGAACTCCTTCAAGACTGTTGGAAAAGCATTCCAGGTGAAGCTGGTTGAGAGAATGACAAGAGTGTGCAAAGCTGTCTTCAAGGCAAAGAGTGGCTACTTTGAAGAATCTCAAATATAAAATATACACTGCTCAAAAAAATAAAGGGAACACTTACAGTGGGGCAAAAAAGTATTTAGTCAGCCACCAATTGTGCAAGTTCTCCCACTTAAAAAGATGAGAGAGGCGTGTAATTTTCATCATAGGTACACTTCAACTATGACAGACAAAATGAGAAAAAAAAATCCAGAAAATCACATTGTAGGATTTTAATTGAATTTATTTGCAAATTATGGTGGAAAATAAGTATTTGGTCAATAACAAAAGTTTATCTCAATACTTTGTTATATACCCTTTGTTGGCAATGACAGAGGTCAAACGTTTTCTGTAAGTCTTCACAAGGTTTTCACACACTGTTGCTGGTATTTTGGCCCATTCCTCCATGCAGATCTCCTCTAGAGCAGTGATGTTTTGGGGCTGTTGCTGGGCAACACGGACTTTCAACTCCCTCCAAAGATTTTCTATGGGGTTGAGATCTGGAGACTGGCTAGGCCACTCCAGGACCTTGAAATGCTTCTTACGAAGCCACTCCTTCGTTGCCCGGGCGGTGTGTTTGGGATCATTGTCATGCTGAAAGACCCAGCCACGTTTCATCTTCAATGCCCTTGCTGATGGAAGGAGGTTTTCACTCAAAATCTCACGATACATGGCCCCATTCATTCTTTCCTTTACACGGATCAGTCATCCTGGTCCCTTTGCAGAAAAACAGCCCCAAAGCATGATGTTTCCACCCCCATGCTTCACAGTAGGTATGGTGTTCTTTGGATGCAACTCAGCATTCTTTGTCCTCCAAACACGACGAGTTGAGATTTTACCAAAAAGTTATATTTTGGTTTCATCTGACCATATGACATTCTCCCAATCTTCTTCTGGATCATCCAAATGCTCTCTAGCAAACTTCAGACGGGCTGGACATGTACTGGCTTAAGCAGGGGGACACGTCTGGCACTGCAGGATTTGAGTCCCTGACGGCGTAGTGTGTTACTGATGGTAGGCTTTGTTACTTTGGTCCCAGCTCTCTGCAGGTCATTCACTAGGTCCCCCCGTGTGGTTCTGGGATTTTTGCTCACCGTTCTTGTGATCATTTTGACCCCACGGGGTGAGATCTTGCGTGGAGCCCCAGATCGAGGGAGATTATCAGTGGTCTTGTATGTCTTCCATTTCCTAATAATTGCTCCCACAGTTGATTTCTTCAAACCAAGCTGCTTACCTATTGCAGATTCAGTCTTCCCAGCCTGGTGCAGGTCTACAATTTTGTTTCTGGTGTCCTTTGACAGCTCTTTGGTCTTGGCCATAGTGGAGTTTGGAGTGTGACTGTTTGAGGTTGTGGACAGGTGTCTTTTATACTGATAACAAGTTCAAACAGGTGCCATTAATACCGGTAACGAGTGGAGGACAGAGGAGCCTCTTAAAGAAGAAGTTACAGGTCTGTGAGAGCCAGAAATCTTGCTTGTTTGTAGGTGACCAAATACTTATTTTCCACTATAATTTGCAAATAAATTCAATTAAAATCCTACAATGTGATTTTCTGGATTTTTTTTTCTCATTTTGTCTGTCATAGTTGAAGTGTACCTATGATGAAAATTACAGGCCTCTCTCATCTTTTTAAGTGGGAGAACTTGCACAATTGGTGGCTGACTAAATACTTTTTTGCCCCACTGTAAACAACACAATGTAACTCCAAGTCAATCACACTTCTGTGAAATCAAACTGTCCACTTAGGAAGCAACACTGATTGACAATAACTTTCACATGCTGTTGTGCAAATGGAATAGATCAATCACACTTCTGTGAAATCAAACTGTCCACTTAGGAAGCAACACTGATTGACAATAACTTTCACATGCTGTTGTGCAAATGGAATAGACAAAAGGTGGAAATTATAGGCAATTAGCAAGACACCCCCAATAAAGGAGTGGTTCTGCAGGTGGTGACCACAGACCACTTCTCAGTTCCTATGCTTCCTGGCTGATGTTTTGGTCACTTTTGAATGCTGCCGGTGCTTTCACTCTAGTGGTAGCATGAGACGGAGTCTACAACCCACACAAGTGGCTCAGGTAGTGCAGCTCATCCAGGATGGCACATCAATGTGAGCTGTGGCAAGAAGGTTTGCTGTGTCTGTCAGCGTAGTGTCCAGAGCATGGAGGTGCTACCAGGAGACAGGCCAGTACATGAGGAGGCCGTAAGAGGGCAACAACCCAGCAGCAGGACCGCTACCTCCGCCTTTGTGCAAGGAGGAGCACTGCCAGAGCTCTGCAAAATGACCTCCAGCAGGCCACAAATGTGCATGTGTCTGCTCAAACGGTCAGAAACAGACTCCATGAGGGTGGTATGAGGGCCCGACGTCCACAGGTGGGGGTTGTGCTTACAGCCCAACACCGTGAAGGACGTTTGGCATTTGCCAGAGAACACCAAGATTGGCAAATTCGCCACTGGCGCCCTGTGCTCTTCACAGATGAAAGCAGGTTCACAATGAGCACATGTGACAGACGTGACAGAGTCTGGAGACGCCGTGGAGAACGTTCTGCTGCCTGCAACATCCTCCAGCATGACCGGTTTGGCGGTGGGTCAGTCATGGTGTGGGGTGGCATTTCTTTGTGGGGCCGCACAGCCCTCCATGTGCTCGCCAGAGGAAGCCTGACTGCCATTAGGTACCGAGATGAGATCCTCAGACCCCTTGTGAGACCATATGCTGACACATGCACATTTGTGGCCTGCTGGAGGTCATTTTGCAGGGCTCTGGCAGTGCTCCTCCTTGCACAAAGGCGGAGGTAGCGGTCCTGCTGCTGGGTTGTTGCCCTTCTACGGCCTCCTCCACGTCTCCTGATGTACTGGCCTGTCTCCTGGTAGCGCCTCCATGCTCTGGACACTACGCTGACAGACACAGCAAACCTTCTTGCCACAGCTCGCATTGATGTGCCATCCTGGATGAGCTGCACTACCTGAGCCACTTGTGTGGGTTGTAGACTCCGTCTCATGCTACCACTAGAGTGAAAGCACCGGCAGCATTCAAAAGTGACCAAAACATCAGCCAGGAAGCATAGGAACTGAGAAGTAGTCTGTGGTCACCACCTGCAGAACCACTCCTTTATTGGGGGTGTCTTGCTAATTGCCTATAATTTCCACCTTTTGTCTATTCCATTTGCACAACAGCATGTGAAATTTATTGTCAATCAGTGTTGCTTCCTAAGTGGACAGTTTGATTTCACAGAAGTGTGATTGACTTGGAGTTACATTGTGTTGTTTAAGTGTTCCCTTTATTTTTTTGAGCAGTGTATTTTGATTTGTTTAACTTTTTTACATGATTCCATGTGTGTTTTATTTCATAGTTTTGATGTCTTCACTATTATTCTACAATGTAGAAAATAATAAAAATAAAGAAAACCCCTTGAACGAGTAAGTGTGTCCAAACTTTTGACTAGAAGTATTTGATACACTGCCGATTTTGCAGGTTTTCCTACTTACAAAGCATGTAGAAGTCTGTAATTTTTACCATAGGTACACTTCAACTGTGAGAGACGGAATCTAAAACAAAAATCCAGAAAATCACATTGTATGATTTTTAAGTAATTAATTTGCATTTTATTGCATGACATAAGTATTTGATACATCAGAAAAGCAGAACTTAATATTTGGTACAGAAACCTTTGTTTGCAATTACAGAGATCATACATTTCCTGTAGTTCTTGACCAGGGTTGCACATACTGCAGCAGGGATTTTGGCCCACTCCTCCATACAGACCTTCTCCAGATCCTTCAGGTTTTGGGGCTGTCGCTGGGCAATACGGACTTTCAGCTCCCTCCAAAGATTTTCTATTGGGTTCAGGTCTGGAGACTGGCTAGGCCACTCCAGGACCTTGAGATGCTTCTTACGGAGCCATTCCTTAGTTGCCCTGGCTGTGTGTTTCGGGTCGTTGTCATGCTGGAAGACCCAGCCACGACCCATCTTCAATGCTCTTACTGAGGGAAGGAGGTTGTTGGCCAGGATCTCGCGATACATGGCCCCATCCATACTCCCCTCAATACGGTGCAGTCGTCCTGTCCCCTTTGCAGAAAAGCATCCCCAAAGAATGATGTTTCCACCTCCATGCTTCACGGTTGGGATGGTGTTCTTGGGGTTGTACTCATCCTTCTTCTTCCTCCAAACACGGCGAGTGGAGTTTAGACCAAAAAGCTCTATTTTTGTCTCATCAGACCACATGACCTTCTCCCATTCCTCCTCTGGATCATCCAGATGGTCATTGGCAAACTTCAGACGGGCCTGGACATGCGCTGGCTTGAGCAGGGGGACCTTGCGTGCGCTGCAGGATTTTAATCCATGACGGCGTAGTGTGTTACTAATGGTTTTCTTTGAGACTGTGGTCCCAGCTCTCTTCAGGTCATTGACCAGGTCCTGCCGTGTAGTTCTGGGCTGATCCCTCACCTTCCTCATGATCATTGATGCCCCACGAGGTGAGATCTTGCATGGAGCCCCAGACCGAGGGTGATTGACCGTCATCTTCAACTTCTTCCATAATAATTGCGCCAACAGTTGTTGCTATTGGGATGTCCTGTAGCCCATCCCAGCCTTGTGCAGGTCTACAATTTTATCCCTGATGTCCTTACACAGCTCTCTGGTCTTGGCCATTGTGGAGAGGTTGGAGTCTGTTTGATTGAGTGTGTGGACAGGTGTCTTTTATACAGGTAACGAGTTCAAACAGGTGCAGTTAATACAGGTAATGAGTGGAGAACAGGAGGGCTTCTTAAAGAAAAACTAATAGGTCTGTGAGAGCCGGAATTCTTACTGGTTGGTAGGTGATCAAATACTTATGTCATGTAATAAAATGCTAATTAATTACTTAAAAATCATACAATGTGATTTTCTGGATTTTTGTTTTAGATTCCGTCTCTCACAGTTGAAGTGTACCTATGATAAAAAATGACAGACCTCTACATGCTTTGTAAGTAGGACAACCTGCAAAATAGGCAGTGTATCAAATACTTGTTCTCCCCACTGTATATATACACACTACCGTTCAAAAGTTTGGGATCACTTATAAATGTCCTTGTTTTTGAAAGAAAAGCACATATCTTGCCCATTAAAATAACATCAAATTGATCAGAAATAAAGTGTAGACATTGTTAATACAGTCTCAATGTCAACCATCAAGAGGTGACTCCGGGATGCTGGCCTTCTAGGCGGAGTTGCACAGAAAAAGCCATATGTTAGACTGGCCAATAAAAGAAAAGATTAAGATGGCCAAAAGAACACAGATACTGGACCGAGGAACTCTGCCTAGAAGTCCAGCATCCCGGAGTCGTCTCTTCACTGTTGACATTGAGACTGGTGTTTTGCGGGTACTATTTAATGAAGCTGCCAGTTGAGGACTTGTGAGGCGTCTGTTTCTCAAACTAGACACTCTAATGTACTTGTCCTCTTGCTCAGTTGTGCACCGGGGTCTCCCGCTCCTCTTTCTATTCTGGTTAGAGACAGTTTGCGCTGTTCTGTGAAGGGAGTAGGACACAGCGTTGTATGACATCTTCAGTTTCTTGGCAATTTCTTGCATGGAATAGCCTTCATTTCTCAGAACAAGAATAGACTGACGAGTTTCAGAAGAAAGGTCTTTGTTTCTGGCCATTTTGAGCCTGCAATCGAGCCCACAAATGCTGATACTCAACTAGTCTAAAGAAGGCCAATTGTATTGCTTCTTCAATCAGAACAACAGTTTTTAGCTGTGCTAACATAATTGCAAAAGGTTTTCTAATGATCAATTAGCCTTTTAAAATGATTAACTTGGATTAGCTAACAACGTGCCATTGGAACACAGGAGTGATGGTTGCTGATAATGGACCTCTGTACGCCTATGTAAATATTCCATTAAAAATCAGACGTTTCCAGCTACAATAGTCATTTCGTCAACTTGCACACTATGTCCTTCTCATCAGAGTGCTGCAGGTTGTGTGTGTGTGTGTCTTGACCAATCAGATTCACGGAAATCACAGGTTGCCCAGGTCGGGCATGTCTATAGAGAGCAGAGCACGCTCGCCACTTTGCTCCGATATTCTTTTAGCAAAAGGGAAAAGAACTCACTCCGGACAGACAAAGCAAAAACTCTTTACAGAAAGACATGCTGTATCAGTCTGATCAACTGTAGAACTAGCCTCTATGCGCCCTGTCCCATCTGGCTACGGAAACGAAGCGGTAACGTTATGTATTTATAGCCAATTTGTTTGTTTTAAGAGAAAATGTGAATGTGATCAAATTTGGTTTATATTCAAACTTCGGTTGGCTAGGCTACCTAGGCCTTTTTAAATCAAAATAATTGACTGGAATTAATCAAATCAACAAATAGTGATGACATGGGCAAGACCAGCGCTCTCCGACCCTGTTCCTGGAGAGCTACTGTCCTGTAGGTTTTCACTCCGACCCTGTTCCTGGAGAGCTACCGTCCTGTAGGTTTTCATTCTAACCCTGTTCCTGGAGAGCTACCGTCCTGTAGGTTTTCACTCCAACCCTGTTCCTGGAGAGCTACCATCCTGTAGTTTTTCACTCCGACCCTGTTCCTGGAGAGCTACCGTCCTGTAGGTTTTCACTCCGACACTGTTCCTGGAGAGCTACCGTCCTGTAGGTTTTCATTCCGACCCTGTTCCTGGAGAGCTACCGTCCTGTAGGTTTTCACTCCGACCTTGTTCCTGGAGAGCTACCGTCCTGTAGGTTTTCATTCCAACCTTGTTCCTGGAGAGCTACCGTCCTGTAGGTTTTCATTTCAACCCTAATCTAGTGCAGCTGATTCTAATAATTAGCTGGTTGATCAGGTTAGTTACAACTGGGGTTGGAGCAAAAACCTACAGGAGGGTAGCTCACCAGGAACAGGGTTGGAGAACCCTGGGCTAGACTGTGTTAATGTGCCTGTAACATTTTAATTATATATGTGCTGTATACAGCCTGCACATGGCTGGAATTTAAGGATTTTGGGCACATTTCCATTACTGGGCCTTATGATGCAACCCTGCATAAAGCACGCTCAGCCCTGTTAGTTATATTGTCTTCTATTGTCTTGTCTGTGTAACATAAACCCCCCTGTTAGTCTAGTTTTATATGAACAAATACAAGGTTGCTGCAGTTTGACAGGGTTTTCATCCTCCCTATAGGGCCAGGAATTTTTCCAGGAGTTGAAAACTTTGTTACCTGAGTTGAAAAACTCTGTTCTCATCATAACACATATAAAACCGTTTTGCAACTGATTAATCAATAGGTTAACCCTGATTAACCCTACACAGAGATTGACTTTAAAGTCTGAAAGGCACTTACCCATCGGCCAAGTCAGCAGTATTTTTGCGTTGGCCGAAGATTATGGTCACTTGCCCGAAAATTGGAAAATATTTGTTTACCTGCAGAAATGCCATAACTTTTCGGTCGCATAATTAAACAGGGAGGAAGCAGACAAAACAGTTTTACTGGCCTGCTACATTGGACGCATAACTTTTGCAGAGTGAGATATTCCTATTCATTTCAACAAAACCTGGGGATACCTTGTTGTTACCCACATAAGGGGGAAGTTAGCGTAGCTAGGCGAAATAGTGTATCTCGGACGGAGCAATAGGATAAAGTGTCCTGCACTCTGCTCGCCCTGACAAAAAGTTACACTTCCAGTGTAGCAATTATTTTGCGACGCCCCTACTGGGATTCTTTGCAGTTTGGTTGTTTTCAGTTTTAACAAATCTCCTGCTTAATGGGACAACCACAGAGCAGGCTCAACTTGCCAGGCTGCCATAAATGCCATAAATCTTTCACTTAAACAATGGGGATGAACCAGAAAGATTAGTTTTAGGCTTCACCTACTAGAATGTCTTACAAACATTTCATTTTACAATGTAACACTAAAACTAGTGGCAACTGTGCTGCCAACAACGTTAAGGAGACAAAATCTTAACTTTGAAGATTGTCCAGGATAATAATTCATGAGTACAATATTACTTTTTCAAGACATGATTTTGAAGCTTCAAATGCTTTATCTTTTTTTCCCAAATTATTAAATGACAACAAAACATTAACAGATGTTTAACTTTTTTACAATGATAAAGCCAGTTCAAAGATCTGTACGGTATTTGTTATTCTTCTAAATCTAGGGAAATATAGCATTTTATTTCACATTATCAAAAAATTACCAGCAATGACTGCTAATGTTAGCAGTAGCACTTATACGAACTTGTACATGGCAGTGTTGGGCCAGTAACCGAAAGGTTGCTGGATTGAATCCCCGAGCTGACAAGGTAAAAATCTGTCGTTCTGCCCCTGAACAAGGCAGTTAACCCACTGTTCCCCTATAGGCTGTCATTGTAAGTAAGAATTTGTTCTTAACTGACTTGCCTAGTTAAATATATACACAACTTCAGCCCAGGGTTCAATGCCATCCACCAATCCATCATGCTAATGTCTCTGACCTGAGTCAAATAAAATGTTCATCATCACATGCTTTGTAAACAACAGGTGGGGACAAACAGTGAAATGCTTACTTACACGGGCCTGTCATGCCACATAATGTCTTCCGGCCAAAAAGTGTCACCCTCTGCGTCACAATGGGATTCGATAAACTGTTAGCGTCCGATGCTATATCAACGTGAGAACATTTTATGGTTTAGTGCAGTGTTATATATGGGAGATATGTACTTTTCAACACTTTTGGAAGGTATAGCCTACCTCAAGCTGATCCCTCTCCGACTCAGAGCACAGAATATCAGACTGATCCGAACTCACTGGTTCTGGTGTATGGGATACCTCCTGGGGGGCTCGGCCAGTCGAAGGTCCTAAAGTCATTTGGAGAGGTAAATTGAAGAGGTACATTTTTATAAGCTCAGCATAACTACCAGTTCTTGCTTTCTCAAATGTCAACCAAAGCTTAAGCTTAACATACTTTGTCTATTGAGCTTCACTGAAGTGTACGGTGTCAGTGCTTTCAGTGGTCGATCGTCCAACTGCTCCAACTGGAGAAGATTGTTGGCTTCCACCGAGGTAACCCTAGGAAGACAGAACAATATCAGTGTTAGGGAAACTAAAACTAGCTTCAGGTTATTTTCTGTGAAAATGCAAATAGTTATTATATGAGATGTTTTATATTCACCTTAACAGATGGTGACCCCAGCTAGGAGCAGCGTGGTTTCCCAGGTCTCGTCTTCCTTTCGTCCTTCTTGCAAACCAAGTAATTTGCCCGGGTGTCGTAGCACATGGTCCCCTTCGTGATTCTGCTCTGGTAGCTCTCCTTCTGTTTCTCCTGCGACTTTTCAATGTTCAGTCTCAACTTGATTGATAACAGGAATAAATGCAATTATATTTCATATTAAAAATACATTTCTTAAATATCTCTGGGAGGGCCAGAAAATAAATTAAGAGCGGACAATAATTTTTACCTGGTCAAAAACCTCCACATCCTTCTCAGTCCATACTTCAACTTCCACCACATCAGGTGGGGTTTCCGTGATCTGAAAGTA
The DNA here is from genome assembly GCF_016432855.1 of Salvelinus namaycush. Classification (NCBI taxonomy): domain Eukaryota; kingdom Metazoa; phylum Chordata; class Actinopteri; order Salmoniformes; family Salmonidae; genus Salvelinus; species Salvelinus namaycush. The sequence goes on along the minus strand of NC_052337.1, from coordinate 16,224,035 downwards.
CGTTATATATTAATATCAATAGACAAACACCACTAAGTCAATCTTGGGTGAACCGTGGGTTGAAGATGTCCATCATCGCCTTGGAGGTGGCCTCGTCAGTCTCGTCCTTGATGGGTATCATACAAAAAAAAAATCTATTTTTTGTTCCAAGCACCCTTTTTAATGGGTTACAGAAGGGAATTTAGAGTTAAGCACGTAGTCTTCATTTACTGACCTTAATGGGTATTGCCTCCACCCACTTGGTAAACTGATCAGTCGCCATCAGAAACCAGCTGTTGCCATTCCTGGATTTCGTGAAGGGTTCGATGAGGTCCACCCCTAACATTTAGTGGTCCGATGAGGTCCACCCCTAACATTTAAAGTGGTCCGATGAGGTCCACCCCTAACATTCAAAGTGGTCCGATGAGGTCCACCCCTAACATTCAAAGTGGTCCGATGAGGTCTACCCCAAACATTTCAAGTGGTCCGATGAGGTCCACCCCTAACATTTAAAGTGGTCCGATGAGGTCCACCCCTAACATTTAAAGTGGTCCGATGAGGTCCACCCCTAACATTCAAAGTGGTCCGATGAGGTCTACCCCAAACATTTAAAGTGGTCCGATGAGCTCCACCCCTAACCTTCAAAGTGGTCCGATGAGCTCCACCCCTAACATTTGAAGTGGTCCGATGAGGTCCACCCCAAACATTTAAAGTGTTAGAGAGAAGATTACTTTATTCTTACCCGTATCTGTGTCATACAGTATACAGATTTTCATATTTGTAAGAATACTGACACACATTCTATAATATTGAACTCTGCTGTGGTCAAGTAAAGCAAACATTGCAAAATAACTTTCTCTGTTTCTCTCTCTCCATCTTTCACCATTTCTTCCTCTCCCCCCTCTCTCTCTGTCTAGCGAAGACACCTAGTTAAGGGCATTTGGAAATCCCATTATTTCTTATACCTATCCATTTGATTGATCAGGATTAATTTATAGCTAGATACCTCAATATGACAGACAACTACATCACTGGAGGCTGCTGAGGGGAGGACGGCTCATAATAATGGCTGGAATGGATTCGATGAAATGGTATCAACCACATGGAAACCACGTGTTTGATTCCAGACATTATGAGCCATTTATGCAATAACCATTGGCATTTCAAAATCATTGTACACAGTACAATGATCAAGTACACAGTTTTGTTTTGATGCTACCTTACATCCACTGAAACACCAACAATGGTTTTTACAAGACAAACCCCCCTCCCCCCACCAATATTCAGATTGAAGAAGTACTTTTAAATTAAATCAAATCAAATTGTATTTGTCACATGCGCCGAATACAACAGGTGTAGTAGACCTTACCGTGAAATGCTTGCTTACGGTTTTTACAAGACAAACCCCCCTCCCCCCACCAATATTCAGATTGAAGAAGTACTTTTAAATTAAATCAAATCAAATTGTATTTGTCACATGCGCCGAATACAACAGGTGTAGTAGACCTTACTGTGAAATGCTTGCCCTTAACCAACAATGCAGTTCAAGAAATACAGTTTAGAAGATATTTACTAAATAAACTAAAGTAAAGAATAAAAAGTAACACAAGAGAATTAGTGTTTCAGAGTACTTCCATTCTGTTTTGAAATACATTCAGTGTATTTTAACACTTACATTGGGTTTATATTCAAACACCAGATATCAGTGTATGTGTACTACACTACATGGCTATACTATTTTAACAGTGTACAGTGTTGTTGTTTTCAGTAAAATAAACTCACCTGGGGCAACTTTAGAGCAGGCTCAACTCACCCGACTGCTCAGTGCAATTGCCCCAGGCAATAGGGCAACCCTTAAGGTCCCTGTTACAACTAGGTTCCAGAGTTTTACCTGGTTACCATTAGGATGCCACCTCTGATGAGATGTGTGTGATGTCTGACGTGTGTGCGGACTATGCACACACACACACACACACACACACAATCTCTTACAACCATATCTCTCTCTTTCTCTCTCTGTCTCTCTCTGTCTCTCTCACACACACACACACATACACACGCACACACCGTTTTTTAATCAAATTATTTGTCTATCTTCTCTTGTCTGTGTTTGTGTATAATTGCAGTGGCACGTGAAAGAGCCAAATTGATGAATAGCCTCTTAGATAGATTGTCAGATAATAGATCATGTCTCTAGTTGACATAGGCTCAATCTTCACATTTGGAAATGATTTGGATCCATTCACACCGCCAGGAAATGCGAGGAGGAAACTGCTGACCAGTGGTGACCAACTGCGATGAGCCCTGGATTGGATGACAGCAGCCTACGATGATGTGTGGATGAGAGAGAGAGAGAGACCTCAGACAATAAAATGCGATGGTCAGATGAAGAGGAAATGAGCCAGTGTGATCCAGCGATTTCACGCGGCGTTTTTTTAATCCAATCAATATGATGATGAAAAGGATAAGGAGAAGAATAGCGTCTTTGTTACGCCACCAACATAAGGATAGCCTGATGGTTGCAAATGGTTACGTTCGCACAGCCTGGGCTATATAGGCTAGAGAAGATCATATCATTAATCGACATTATTGCGAGCCATGAAATGACATAACGTCTAGGCCTGTATGCTGTAATACATAATAACGTCAATGATGATCATTTTTCACTAAATGGACTGGATTTGAACGCTGCAGCACTAGGGAATATCACAGAGGAAATTACATTCAACTCCAAATAACGGATGGAGGAGCGCATGCATTAATTAATTGACGGAGCCGAGAAGCTCAGCGGCGATATTAAAGAGATGAAACACATGTCGTTCTCTCTTGATGTACTCAACCGGCCAACGAGGGAGAGGTGAGAGACAACAAGGAGCAGCCGATGATCGGAGAGAACAGCGGCCACAGCGCAGCGGCAGGCATCCGGGACAGTGATAACTCAGAGAGAGCGCTGTTTACTGTCATCTGAGATCTGGCTCCGGACCAGCGGTGAGGCATGGGCTGCGCTCCCAGCATCCACGTCTCCCAGAGCGGCGTGATCTACTGCCGAGACTCGGACGAGTCCAACTCTCCGCACCAGACCACCACTATATCCCAGGGCACCGCGGCCACCCTCCATGGGCTGTTCATTAAGACGGACGCGGCCGACACCATCCCCTCGGTAATCACTTACCAGACCAGGCAGTCCCGGAACAAATCTCACGGAGAGAGGAGAGAGAACAGCGGGGGACACATCTGCATCGAGGCCGAGACACAGACCAGTCACACCAGTGTCAAGGTAGATAGGGGTTTGCTTTTTCACAATCACAAGGAATGAATGAAGCTATTCAGAAGGCCATTATATTCTAGTATCTTATCAAGTATCTGCTTTAAAACCAATTATACACGAATCTCATTCTGTCTTGCATGGGGGATAGCTAGTCTGATATCATTCATGAATAATGTGATTGTTTTGTGTTCATGGAATTTCTTATGATTGTTTGTGATCCATCAGCGTGTTGAGGTAGAAAGATATAAATATCGTGCGCTGGGTTTGGGGCATAGCCCAGACATATCCTAGGTAGCTGGAATGATTAATCATACATTCATAGAAGATAGGGATGGAAGTTCTCATCTGGTGACATTTGTCATCTGGTGTCATAAACACAACTTTCTTTTTGAAGGGTTGGGGTTAGGGTGAGTGAGTGAGTGAGTGAGTGAGTGAGTGAGTGAGTGAGTGAGTGAGTGAGTGAGTGAGTGAGTGAGTGAGTGAGTGAGTGAGCGAGCGAGCGAGCGAGCGAGCGAGTGAGAGAGAGAGCGAGCGAGCGAGTGAGAGTAGCACCATGGTGAAAGTGTAGTCCAAGATAATTAACTTTATAATTTAACTTATAAGAGCTCATTGTTCAAAATAGTTTAGTGACACTTGTACCATCTGGGTCTCAGTCATGCATCATAAAGCACTTTGGGTTGCTGATAAGAACTATGTGACAAATGTACAAATGTACATACAGCACTATACAAATAAACAGTGATTGACTAATTGATAAATACAGACAGACCGACCGATTCATTGACTGACTGACTAACAGACTGATATTGCTCATCTCTAATGGCATCAGTTTGAGACAGTGCTATGTAGGCCATATGACAGAGAGGTCCCAAACCTCACACAGTAACATCCCACTATGGCCTAATAACTTAATGGCCTTTATATAACTGTATCATGAGTTGAGGAGAGATGAGGGAGAGGGATAGAGATGTAAGAATGTGGTCTATCTTCCTCTCTCTTTCTCTCTCTCTCACTCACTCTCTTCCTCTCTCACACTCTCTCTCTCTCTTCCTCTCTCTCTTCCTCTCTGTGTCTCTCTCGCTCTCTCGCTCTCTCTTTCTCACTCTCTTTCTTGATCTCTCTCTCTCTGTCTTCTTGGGATGAGAATGTATCATTGATACTATTGGTCACCAAAACCCGGCTGTGTGTGTCTGTGTCTTGTTGTGTTGCTACAGTGGTTGTTTACCCAGGCGGACAGGGCAGAGCAGGGTTGTGATGTGAACAGTGTGAACAGTCACATGTGAGAGGGCTGATCATGTTGCCCTGTACTCTGTACACTCTCTCCTCCAGGGCTTCTCACACAGCCTGTGTCGTCAGGCCATCTGGCAGTCTTTTTTGTTGCAGGCCAGCACTAACAAACCTAATTCAAGGAAAACGCTGATTAGTTAATTTTTTTAACAGGTGCTGTAGCTCGTGTGTACACGGTGTGTAACACATTTTTGTTTACTTTTCTTAATATCTGCATAAGTAATGACTCTTGGTCTTTTGGGTCATGACCTCTGTCACAAGTACAACATATCACTAACACAAACCCTCCATAGAACTCAGCTAGATCCCCATCACTTTCCCGACACTCTCATTACCTTTTTCATGAATTACTTGTTTTTTTTGTTGTTGCTTTAAAGCATGTTGAGATTATTTATGTAATGAAAAGTGCTATGTAAGTTGAATAAATAATGATGTATTATTATTCATTCAAGAGGCTTTGCAATCCTAACATATAAGCAACTGTTAGAGAGAGGCCAAATTAACATGGTAATCATTCTAGTGTGGACATAGTTGTCATTGTCCACCGGTCAGACTCAGAGGCATGTCATGTGCATCTGCACTTGGAGAGAGACTGTTCCATTCTAGCTTAGTTTCCAGAAGGCTGTTAGATGGAATACCATTACTAGTCATTAGTTGCACTGGAAGCAGAGGGCTTTTTCTCTGAGCAGAAAGCAGAGAGCACCAATGACATGGCATTGATTGGTGCATTTAACCCATTTAAACCTAGACTCGTGTCATGACTCAATGTAGAAGAAGACAAAGAGATTCTTCTGCACGCACGCACGCACGCACGCACGCACGCACGCACGCACGCACACACACACACACCCACACCCAGACACTGGTCACCCCAGTCACAGGGTCTTGTGAACAGAGTGAACAAAGACTAGAACTTCTGAGAAGCTAATTTTATGGGGGGCCCTTCTGGACAAAGTCTACCAACTATATGAAGGCCATTAAATTAGGCCTATTATGAAATAGATGTCCTTTAAGGGGGGTTCAAAGAAATTAAGTTCAATGACCTATACAGAAAAGCAAATCATGTTTATTTATTGGGGTCATATGTCTCATAGAGCAGAGAGTTAGTTGTTTTTTGTGCACTCGAGCTCAGTGCTTCGGCTCCTTCTAACCATCTGGGGAGAGGTTGAGAGGTGGAAAGAAGTGTGCTTGTTGGTATTAAGCTTTAGGTGAAAGATAAACACACACTAATATTCATCTATAGGACTGCTATGGTGATAAGGGTGTGTGTCCGTGCATAGATTTTGTTTGTGTGTGTGTGTGATTTGGTTTTACTATCCTTGTGGGGACCAGAAGTCCTCACAAAGATATTAAAACAAGTAATATTTGGACAAGTGGGGACATTTTGCCGCTCCCCGCAAAGAAAAAGGCTATTTTAGGCTTAGGGGTTAGGTTTAAGGTTAGGGTACAAATTAAGGTTAGGGTTAGAATTAAGGTTATGGTTAGGAGTTAGGTTTGGGTTTGGGGTTAATGTTAAGGTTAGGTTAAGGGTTAGGAGTTAGGGTTAGGTTTGGGGTTAAGGTTAAGGTTAGGATAAGGGTTAGGAGTTAGGTTTAGAGTTTGGGGTTAAGGTTAAGGTTAGGTTAGGTTAAGGGTTAGGGTTAGGAGTTAGGTTTGGGGTTAAGGTTGGGTTAGGGTTAGAAGTTAGGGTTAGGTTTGGGGTTAAGGTTAAGAGTTAGGGTTAGGTTTGGGGTTAAGGTTAAGAGTTAGGGTTAGGTTTGGGGTTAAGGTTAAGAGTTAGGGTTAGGTTTGGGGTTAAGGTTATGGTTAAGGGTTAGGGTTAGGAGTCAGGGAAAATATGATTTTGAATGGGAATACATTTTTAGGTCCTCACAAGTATAGTAAAACAAACGTGTGTGTGTGTGTGTGTGTGTGTGTGTGTGTGTGTGTGTGCATGCGTCACGTGCGTGTGTGTGCATGTGTTTGTGTGTGCGTGTTAAAATGCCCTCACCCAACAGTAGCAGCAGTCAGATGATTCTGAGTATAACTGGTTGTTCTTTATGGGACAAGACTGTGGAAAATTACTCTGCTGTGTTTAGGGAATTAACCCTCATTGTATTCCCAGTTCCTGGTTCCTCTGCTACTTCACTTCTGTGAATTACTGGTACAATTTATAAACGTTCTTGGTCTCTAATGCTTAATTCATATCGTGGTCTCATTAGGTCTTACTACATGTTGATAAGTGTCTTGTATCATGCAGACCATGTAGAGTGTTATCTAAGTCTGTCCAGACCGTGCTTCCCCATGTTAGATCACACTGCATGGTAAGAAGACATTGTATAATGTTACTTCCATAATGGCTCACAGTCAGTAAGTCCCTCAAAGTCTGTTCATCATGATGAAGAACATGAACTGATAATAAGAGACTTTTAATCATATTAGAGTCAAATAGAGATATTCAGTGGTTCATTTCAACATGTGGTGAGAAAAAAGGACATTTTACGAACCAGTTGTTAACATTGTTACAGAAGCGTATTCTCTGCTTTACAGAAGCCTAAGATATTGGTAATAGATTTCTATGGAAATGGAAGGTATGGTTGGTTGGTAGCTGATACAGTAGTTAGAGCAGGTAAACCCATAATGAGCAGTATGTATGTAAGTTACTCACTGAGTCTCACTGCATTTGTTTTATGTTGTTCAACTGAATGTTGTCCTGAATGCAGAAAGAGAGAGATGTGTACCTGTTGTTTTGACATGTTATATGTGACCTAGGTATCCCCGTTTCCCTTGACCCTGTTGTACTGCTTATGGACACACACACACACACATACACACACACGTGTACACACACACGTGTACACACACACACACACACACACACACACACACACACACACACACACACACACACACACACACACACACACACACACACACACACACACACACACACACACACAGGTAGATGGTACGCTTGTGTTCTCTGTTACAGTATGTACCTGGCCTCTTCTACATTCAGGACAGACGGACAGACGGACAGACAGACAGACAGACAGACAGACAGACAGACAGACAGACAGACAGACAGACAGACAGAGACAGACAGACAGACAGACAGACAGACAGACAGACAGACAGACAGACAGACAGACAGACAGACAGACAGACAGACAGACAGGCAGGCAGGCAGGCAGGCAGGCAGGCAGGCAGGCAGGCAGACAGGTCTCAGCTACCAGGTGGTCTGATGAAAGGCTAAAAGAGAATTTGAAATGGAAAGGATGCAAGTTTTTTTTGTTTTTGTGTGAGAGAGTGTGTGTGCATGTGTCGTGTAATGTATATGTATGTGTGTTAAGGGGTTAGCTAATGTATCTGAGAGCTTTCAGGGTGCCATAGTCTTTTATCTGAGCCAGAGCTGCAGCATACACAGACACACACACACACACAGCACTGTGGAAGAACATAGGCTAGTGTTAGCTTTGGTGCATACTGAGAGAGGGGAAATGATTGGACACTACATGAAAGAGAGAGACCGAGAGAGAGGTAAAAAAAAATATGACAGGAATGGAAAGAGAGAGGGAGACATAGAGAGAAGGGAGGGAGAGAGCGAGAGAAGGGAGGGAGGGAGAGAGAGAGAAGGGAGGGAGAGAGAGAGTGAGAGATTTTTTTTAAAGAGAGGTCGTAGAGAGTTTTATGCTCTAAGCCGTCACTGCTTCAGGCTCTCTATACACCCATCTATGCCCCTCTCCGTCCTGCTACACCTACATAGTTCAGGGACCAGAGGAGGCACAGCGACAGAGACGGGGACAGAGATGGGGACAGGAACAGAGATGGGGACGAGCACAGAGACAGGCACGGAGACGGGCACAGGGACAGAGACAGCGACAGGGACAGAGACAGGGACAGGGCACAGAGACCTAATGAGCTCATTGTTGGTAATAATCACCATACAACATTGGCCATACATCAGATCCTAACTAACGTCCAACAAACACAAACAACCCCTCATCGATCTGATGTGACCGCAGCAAACCAGAGCTGGCCTCACTCAACTCTGTAAGGGGGGCCAAGAGGGACAATTAACTCACAGCTAGTGAGTCATTGAGCTGTGATGATGATGACATAAGCAGTTAATGACTGATGTCCAAAGAGGCACAGAGACAGATATGGGTCATTTTGACATTCTGCATATGTAGAGACTTGTCAACTTGATCATATTGGGTGAGGTATTGGTGTGAGATGTCATTGCCTGTGATGTGATGTACTGTAGTGTACATGTCATTTTTGAAGCTGCGTTAGCTACAGTCTATCAACAGTGTTAGTACTGCTCCTCCACATGGCATTACTGACATACACCTGTCTGTCTGCATCCAGCCAGTAGAGCCCTTAATACTCTGTAAATAGGCTTGTAATGGATCTGCTCTTGCTGCGTCACTAATATGTTGTGTGCGTGTACGTGTGTGTGTGTGTGTGTCTGAGTGTGGAACGTCCTAAGCCGCTCCGTTAGTCAACAGTTCAGTAGCCAGAAATCCTTCCTGCTAGGTGATACAGTAACAGGGTTCAGTAAGCTAAAGAAGGTTTTCCCGGGAGTGTGGAGCTTTTGTCTTTTCCTGAGGAATACCTGCCTATGGACTTACCTACAGTATGGAGTATTAATTCTTTGAGAGCATCAGAGAGAGAGAGAGGAGGAAAAGCAGTAGCGAGAGAGAGGTGCAGGGCATGTATGGTACTCGAAGGAGAGGGTCAAATGGTAAGCAGTGCTCTGTTTCTCTGTTTTCTACATTTCAGTTTTTACTTCTGCTCTCTCTTTGTTTACTCTTGGTGTTCATTGTTTTGTTGTTTTGTTTGAACATGAACTCACTCTCTCTCTCTGGTTGTATTCCAGGTATCAGCCACAGAAGAGTGTATAGGACCTATGAGACTGACCCAAGAACCTATTCAGGTAAAACTGCACTCTACATTGTATTTCTCCTGATAACAGCATGCTCCAGTTTAGTGCCCACTCTCTGTCAATTATCAGGAGTCTGCTGTATTTTGTTATGCATTCAGTGAAGTTACATGTTCAGGGGTAGAGCCCATCGTGGGCAGTTTCTCTCTTCTTCAAGCTACAAGAGGCATTGGAGTGGTGGCCATTTTGAATGGCACGCAACAGGATGTGATTAGAAAGCCTAATCAGAGTCATTTGCTATAATGACTTTTGGGTCCTGTAAATTTTAATTTACATTTCAGTCGTTTGGCATGCTGTTGCTCAGAGCTGCTTACAACCAGTCATTGTTAGTGTTCATAATCCCAGAATAAAGCAAATGCATAAAACAAGCAGACCTGGGTTCAAATAATGTTACTTTCACATACATTTCGTATTAAGTATTCAGATATTTTTTATATGAAAACACAAGTTGTTGAATATTGGAATGTATTTAGAAATACGCTTGGAAAGTATTGGCATGTATATGAAAATACTCAAATACACTCCTATGCATTTAATAACCCAGGTATTTGAAATAATTTTTGAAATAAGTAGTTGAAAATACTTTGAAATAGTAGGCTATTTATAGGAAATTATTTGAAAATACTTCCAATAGAAGTAGTTGATTCCGACCACATTATTTGAAAATAGTCAAATATACAGAAAATAAGAATTTAAATAACACATAATCAAATACATATATTTGAAGCCAGGTCTGTAAACAAGTCCCACTGGGCACCCACTGGTTAAATCAACGTGTGAAATAGACGTTGAATTGTCGTCTGTGCCCAGTGGAGTATCTCTATCTACATAAAATGTGACTGTGTCTGTATCTCTATGGGATGTGATTTAGCTGTATCTGAATGGGATGTGATCTATCATTGCATGATGTTTTTAGGGACACACCACATGACACAACATGGCATAAGGACAGCGCATTTATATAACACTTTGAACCTAATAGAAGTGTGTGGGTGGAGGTTCTTGTGTCCAGGCCTTGTGTAGAGAGCTGAGACAGGTTTTAGTTGTACAGTGACCAGCTGCTAGCTGGGGTTAATGATGTGGTTGGGGCATGTGTGTCCTGTGGATTGGGATTAAGGCAGTGTGAGCCTTTTAGAAGGCCAGATTAGCTCCCAGGCTCCTTACAGTGTTGTGTAACTAAGGAAAGGGAGAGTTAGTTACTCAAGGTCAGGGGTGTGTTCTGTTTGTTGTGGAACAGTTCATCTAGACATAGGTCTCTGTATTTTGCCTTCTCTGTCATTGCACTTGGTTGAGAAATGGAATAGTCCCAAAAGTGCAAACCTCGCCCACCATCTGGCCGGCTTAATCCAACACTCAAAGTATTTGAAAGAAAGGTCATACTGAAATGCTCTACCCTGCATCCATTCCTCTTTATTGTGCCAAATAAAACCTCATCCATCCCTACAGCCCTCATTCAAACCTCATATCCAGCCCTCGTCCATTCTTCTTTATCAGGCTGTGTAAGAGCCTCTGCAGGAGGCCCCATACAGCCCTCAACACACGCTCCATAAAAACATTGAACTACTCTCCTAAAGCAGTAGAGGGCACACACACGAAGAGTCACGCACACACACAGACACACGCAAGGGAGCACACGCACACACAGTCACACACTTTACTGTACTCCCTCCTCCCTTTTTACCTCCCTCCCATTAGAACAGACAGAGAAAAAGAGAGAGAAAAGAGAGATGAAAAGAGAAAGAGAAAAACGCTCTGGAAGAGAGAGTTCCATGCTAAAAGTTTCCTCCTGACGTTGACCATTTCCTCTGAGCCCTGGAAAGACTGTAGCTCCAAATCGATTTATCTCTGGCTCCTTCATTTCTGCACACTGTCACAGTACTTCACCTATATCAGAGAAATGATTTACCAGAGGGCTCAGAGGGTGTACTGTAGTTGACTATAGGCTGTATAAGACAGTAGCCCGTCATTTCCCAAACCATTGGTCGCAACACCATACGGGGTTGCCTTATTTGAAAATGGGATCAGAAGAGAATCTCTGAAAAAAATGACAATAATTGCGCTTGGTTCATAGAACCGGGGTTACATCAGTAACCTCCAATAGCCGGTAGATGCGGTTGTAATTAACAGTGGTTTCTCTTTTATTCCTACAAATGTGGCTCTTCTGAATGGTTTAACTTTTTACTGCAGTTGGTTAAATCAGGGTCACACAGAGTGATTCTTGGTAGTCTTAAACAAATCTACTTTGAAACAAAAGTATATACCTCACACACACGGTTATGGGCTTAAAAAGAAGAAGAGACCTATACCATGTCAGATATAGAGTTGAAATGTACTTTGAGTTTGTATCCCAATATTACACTTTATACTGAAGACTGAAATATAATACAACCGTTTGACATATAAACACCAGATTTTCAGAGTACATTTAAATAAAATGTTTATTAATTATGAAATTATGAAAAATATGAATAACATTCCACCCATGAGGCCACTAGGTAATTTGACTGCAAAAAAGGGCTACGCTACAACATATTATGACCCCATCACTGAAAAGATAAGACTCTCAGGAACACGTGTCTCTTCTGTTTCCCTCTACAATGACCACAAGCTGTTCAAGACTCATTAGAACAGAGTGGACAGGATCAGCCACTAAATCAGAGGGGGAAAAGAAAATCATCAATGATGACACTGAAGATCATACAAAATGATTGCCTGATGATCTTCTGAACTTCCCAATACCTTTCTGATGCATTTCAGTTACTTCCAACCATACTTCCTTCAGATTGAATACTGTCAAACGTACTGTCAGGCTGATTTGTAATAGACTGTCATAGCCCCAAAGTAAACATTGGCCTTTGATTACATCACTATTTTTACATGGTGGGGTCGCACATTTTTTTAAATCAAAATCGAGTCGCGGGCCAACACATTTGGGACCACTGCAGTAGTGCTCTTACTTTGGACTGGGAATTTAAGAAACCATATCGAGAAACACAGCCACCACTTGAAAACACAGGAGAAGCATTTACATAGTGTTTTGGAGGTGAGGAGTAAACCATGCCTATTAGGAATGATCCATTGATCGATCCATCAGATTGATGACTTGAAAATGAGATGGAGACGTAGTAGGTCACTATAAAGTAGAGCCAGTCAGCTAGATGTTGCCTACGCCCCTCTCTCTCTCTCTCTCTCTCTCTCTCTCTCTCTCTCTCTCTCTCTCTCTCTCTCTCTCTCTCTCTCTCTCTCTCTCTCTCTCTCTCTCTCTCTCTCTCTCTCTCTCTCTCTCTCTCTCTCTCTCTCTCTCTCTCTCTCTCTCTCTCTCTCTCTCTCTCTCTCTCTCTCTCTCTCTCTCTCTCTCTCTCTCTCTCTCTCTCTCTCTCTCTCGCTCGCTCCAGGAGCCTCAGCCTCCTGTCTGTTCCGTATGTTCATCCCTCTATCTGTCTGGCCATGGGTGTGCAGAGATGGAGGCTTAACCTCTGAACTGTGATTGGCTGAGTCAGCGTGGTAGAACAGTTAGGAGTAGAGGCCCATCTCTCTGCCTGTCCTGCCCTGAGTGTAACAGTGTATAACAGTGTGTCCTCTTTAGCTTAGTTGATAGAGAGCATTCCCGCTATGTTTGATTCCAGGGAAAGTCCATAAGTAAAATATATACATGCATGACTGTAAGTCACTTAGGGTAAAAGCTTCTGCTAAATGACATATAAACTGAGCAAAAAAAGAAACGTCCCTTTTTCAGGACCCTGTCTTTCAAAGATAATTTGTAAAAATCCAAATAACTTCACAGATCTTCATTGTAAAGGGTTTAAACACTGTTTCCCATGCTTGTTCAATGAACCATAAACAATTAATGAACATGCACCTGTGGAACGGTCATTAAGACACTAACAGCTTACAGACGGTAGGATATTAAGGTCACAGTTATGAAAACCTAGGACACTAAAGAGGCCTTTCTACTGACTCTGAAAAACACCAAAAGAAAGATGCCCAGGGTCCCTGCTCATCTGCGTGAACGTGCCTTAGGCATGCTGCAAGGAGGCATGAGGACTGCAGATATGGCCAGGGCAATAAATTGGAATGTCCGTACTGTGAGACGCCTAAGACAGTGCTACAGGGAGACAGGACGGACAGCTGATCGTCCTCGCAGTGGCAGACCACGTGTAACAACACCTGCACAGGATCGGTACATCCGAACATCACACCTGGGGGACAGGTACAGGATGGCAACAACAACTGCCCGAGTTACACCAGGAACGCACAATCCCTCCATCAGTGCTCAGACTGTCCGCAATAGGCTGAGAGAGGCTGGACTGAGGGCTTGTAGGCCTGATGTAAGGCAGGTCCTCACCAGACATCACCGGCAACAATGTCGCCTATAGGCGAAAACCCACCGTCGCTGGACCAGACAGGACTGGCAAAAAGTGCTCTTCTCTGACGAGTCGCGGTTTTGTCTCACAAACAGGAGTGATGGTTGGATTCGCGTTTATCGTCTAAGGAATGAGCGTTACACCGAGGCCTGTACTCTGAAGCGGGATCGATTTGGAGGTGGAGGGTCCGTCATGGTCTGGGGCGGTGTTTCACAGCATCATCGGACTGAGCTTGTTGTCATTGCAGGCAATCTCAACGCTGTGCGTTACAGGGAAGACATCCTCCTCCCTCATGTGGTACCCTTCCTGCAGGCTCATCCTGACATGGCCCTCCAACATGAGAATGCCACCAGCCATACTACTCGTTCTGTGCGTGATTTCCTGCAAGACAGGAATGTCAGTGTTCTGCCATGGCCAGCGAAGAGCCCAGATATCAATCCCATTGAGCACGTCTGGGACCTGTTGGATCGGAGGGTAAGGGCTAGGGCCATTCCCCCCAGAAATGTCGGTGATCTTCCAGGTTCCTTGGTGGAAGAGTGGGGTAACATTTCACCACAAGAACTGGCAAATCGGGTGCAGTCCATGAGGAGGAGATACACTGCATTATTTAATGTAGCTGATGGCCACACCAGATATTGACTGTTACTTTTGATTTTGATCCCCCCCTTTGTTCAGGGACACATTATTACATTTATGTTGGTCACATGTCTGTGGAACTTGTTCAGTTTATGTCTCAGTTGTTGAATCTTGTTATGTTCATACAAATATTTACACATGTTATGTTTGCTGAAAATAAACACAGTTGACAGTGAGAGGATGTTTCTTTTTTTTGCTGAGTTTATTATTATTATATGTAAACCACTTAGGGAAACCACTGTGACTAATCAATATTATGTGGTTGTACATACACACTACTTAGCACTTGTATGATAAAGGTAATCTTGAACCACATCCACTTTGGAGGCAGTGGGATCAGGTATGTCACGTACTGTATGTGCCTGTGTGGCCAAGCGTGCAACACACACAGAGCCGTGCGTACGTGTGGCGACCCCTGTCTGGCCCGTGTGCGGGTGCAGGGCAGGTCGGCATCAGGTCTGTGTGTGTGTGTGTGTGTGGAATGTCACACGGCAGCTCCATGGTTACACAGAGCAGAACCATGGTTCCACAGCCCTGGTCGGGATCAAACGGTGTAGACCTTTCACAGCCTCCTACCAATGCCAGCTTCTTGTTCTCCCGCTCTCATCTTCCTTTCGTCTCCTCCATCCTTTGCTCCCTTCTTTTCTTCATGCCCCTGCCAGTCTGTCCTGTCAGCAGCAGCGCATGACTGGCGAGACGGCTCCCTTTAATCCCTTCTCCTCTCTTCTTGCTCTCCCTGTCTCTGTTTCTCTTTATATATCTCTGAGCTGTGTAAACAAGTCCATCCATTCTTATGTCTTGTCTCTTACTGCTCTTCTAAGTATAGGTAAAGCTTCCATACAAGATGAAGACCAACAGGTTGGTGTATATAGCTCAGGCCAAACACCTGTTGGTGTGAAATACAGCTCTCATCAATCATCAATAAACTATCATCTACCTGGCTCCTGGGTACTCTTCGTAAGGAACAATAGCAGGCTTTCATTGGACGAGGAAATTCCTGGGAAAGTGGTGTGAAGCTGTGTCGCTGAACTATTAAGTGCTGTACCGTATATCAGCACTTAACAAGCACTGATAAGCTTATTAGTCTACCGGTCCTAGCTTCATGTATGTATAATCACCAATGTTTTGTCAGCAAGCTACCTTTGTCAGGTAAGAGATATTTCATACCATCTGCGCTCTCTCTCTCTTTCTCTTTCTTTCTCTCTCTCTCTGTCTCTCTCTCTTTCTCTCTCTCTCTCTCTCTCTCTCTCTCTCTCTCTCTCTCGCTCTCTCTCAATTCAATTTAAGGGCTTTATTGGCATGGGAAACATATGTTAACATTGCCAAAGCAAGTGAAATAGATAAACAAAAGTGAGATAAACAATAAAAATGAACAGTAAACATTACACTCACAGAATTTCCAAAATAATAAAGACATTTCAAATAAATAAACATATATATGGGTTGTATTTACAATGGTCACAAATCTTGCTGCTGTGATGGCACACTGTGGTATTTCACCCAGTAGATATGGGAGTTTATCAAAATTGGGTTTGTTTCTAATTCTTTGTGGATCTGTGTAATCTAAGGGAAATATGTGTCTCTAATACAGTCATACATTGGGCAGGAGGTTAGGAAGTGCAGCTCAGTTTCCACCTCATTTTGAGGGCAGTGTGCACATATCCTGTCTTCTCTTGAGAGCCAGGTCTGCCTATGGCGACCTTTCTTAATAGCAAGGCTATGCTCACTGAGTCTGTACATAGTCAAAGCTTTCCTTAAGTTTGTGTCAGTCACAGTGGTCAGGTATTCTGTGTACTCTCTGTTTAGGGTCAAATAACATTCTAGTTCAGTTTTTTTTTGGTTAATTCTTTCCAATGTGTCAAGTAGTTATCTTTTTGTTTTCTCATGATTTGGTTTTGTCTAATTGTGTTGCTGTCCTGGGGCTCTGTGGGGTCTGTTTGTGTCTGTGAACAGAAGCCTAGGACCAGCTTGCTCAGGGGACTCTTCTCCAGGTTCATCTCTCTCTCTCTCTCTCTCTCTCTCTCTCTCTCTCTCCATCCCAGGTCCTGCTGGTGTTTGCGAAGGAGGATGGTCAGAGCGATGCCTTCTGGTGGGCGTGTGACCGGGCGGGTTTCAGGTGTAACATTGCCCGAACGCCCGAGTCCGCCGTCGAATGTTTCCTGGACAAGAGCCACGAGATCGTGGTCATTGATGGACGCCACTCACAATACTTCGAGGCAGAGGCTATCTGCCGGTGAGCTCAAACTGTTTGTCTGTCTGAGATTATGGTAATACAAACTGTCCGTCTGTCTGTCTATCTGTCTGAGACGATGGTAATACAAACTGTCTGTCTATCTGTCTGAGATGATGGTAATACAAACTGTCCATCTGTCTGTCTGTCTGAGAGGATGGTAATACAAACTGTCTGTCTGTCTTTCTGTCTGTCTGTCTGAGATGATGGTAAAACAAACTGTCTGTCTATCTGTCTGTCTGAGATTATGGTAATACAAACTGTCTGTCTGTGCGTCTGTCTGAGATGATGGTAATACAAACTGTCACACAGTTACTCTGACATCCAAGACATTCCTGGACGAAAATGATTCTACAGAATGTATCATGCCTCTGTAGGTCTAACTGTTCGATGTACTGTAAGTGAGATTCCGGCTCAATATAAGTCATTTAATGCTTAATCAACTCAATTGTTCTATTATTGTGGCCCTGGTGGCACAAAGTAATCAAAGGTCTGACTTCACAGAGAGGCTTGGGAAAATGGTCACAACGGGGGACCAGCGTGTGTCTGTTTAAGGGGAAGGGGGTGTATCTGATCTCCATCAGCTAGGACTTGACAATGGTTCATCAAATCTCCCCATTTTTTTCTCAATTTTGCATGCCTTCTGAAACAGCTGCAACTGTATATGCATTCGTAAATCAATTCCTTTCTTGAGTTTGGCTCAGGGATGGAACAATTGTTCAGCATCTGAGCTTATGGTTGTTTGTGGGGGAAAGGGGTTGAGTGTGTATGAGTGTGTATGAGTGTGTATGAGTGTGTATGAGTGTGTATGTGTGTGTGTGTGTGTGTGTGTGTGTGTGTGTGTGTGTGTGTGTGTGTGTGTGTGTGTGTGTGTGTGTGTGTGTGTGTGTGTGTGTCCCACATCTGTTGCTGATTTTAGGGACAATATAGGATGAAACACAATAAGCTAACAATCCTTTGCATGAACTGCCTACGTTATTCCGCATATTATTTGTTAATTATGGAAATGAAGATACGCAGGGTTTTTAAAATACAGTACCAGTCAAAGTTTGGACACACCTACTCATTGAAGGGTTTTTCTTTATTTTGACTATTTCTACGTTGTAGAATAATAGTGAAGACATCAAAACTATGAAATAACACATATGGAATCATGTAGTAATCAAAAAAGTGTATTTGATATTTTACAAAGTAGCCACCCTTTGCCTTGATTACAGCTTTGCACACTCTTGGCATTCCCTCAACCAGCTTCATGAAGCATGCTTTTCCAACAGTCTTGAAGGAGTTCCCACATATGCTGAGCACTTGTTGGCTGCTTTTCCTTCACTCCGCTGTCCAACTCATCCCAAACCATCTCAATTAGGTTGAGGTCAGGGGATTGTGGAGGCCAGGTCATCTGATGCAGCACCATCACTCTCCTTATTTGTCAAATAGCCCTTAGGAGGTGTGTTTTGGGTCATTGTCCTGTTGAAAAACAAATGATAGTCCCACTAAGCACAAACCAGATGGGATGGCGTATCGCTGCAGAAAGCTGTGGTAGACATGCTGGTTAAGTGTGCCTTGAATTCGAAATAAATCACAGACAGTGTCACCAGCAAAGCACCCCCACACCATCACTCCTCCTCCATGCTTCACGATGGAAACCACACATGCAGAGATCATCCGTTCACCTACTCTTCATCTCACAAAGACACAGCGGTTGGAACCATAAATCCAAAATTTGGACTCATCTGACCAAAGGACAGATTTCCACCGGTTTAATGTCCATTGCTCAGGTTTCTTGGCCCAAGCAAGTCTCTTCTTCTTATTAGTGTCCTTTAGTAGTGGTTTATTTGCAGCAATTCGACCATGAAGGCCTGATTCACGCAGTCTCCTCTGAACAGTTGATGTTGAGATGTGTCTGTTACTTGAACTCTGTGAAGCATTTATTTGGGCTGCAATCTGAGGTGCAGTTAACTGTAATGAACTTATGCTCTGCAGCAGAGGTAACTCTGGGTCTTCCTTTCCTGTGTCGTTCCTCATGAGAGCCAGTTTAATCATAGCGCTTGATGGTTTTTGCGATTGCACTTGAAGAAACTTTCAAAGTTCTTGAAATGTTCCGGATTGACTGACCTTCATGTCTTAAAGTAATGATGGACTGTCATTTCGCTTTGCTTATTTGAGCTGTTCTTGCCATAATATGGACTTGGTCGTTTACCAAATAGGGCTGTCTTCTGTATACCAACTCCTACCTTGTCACAACACAACTGATTGGCTCAAAACGCATTAAGAAGGAAAGAAATTCCACAAATGAACTTTTAACAAGGCACACCTGTTAATTGAAATGCATTCCAGGTGACTACCTCATGAAGCTGGTTTAGAGAATGCCAAGAGTGTGCAAAGCTGTCATCAAGGCAAAGGGTGTCAACTTTTTTGGTTACTACATGATTCCATATGTGTTATTTAATAGTTTTGATGTCTTCACTATTATTCAACAATGTAGAAAATAGTAAAAATTAAGAAAAACCCTTGAATGAGTAGGTGTGTCCAAACTTTTGAGTGGTACTGTATATAAATATATATTTACAGAAATATGTGGGGGATTGGAAATGATGCAGAATACATTGATGGAAGCTACAATATATCTGCAATAGTTAAGCTGATCTACCCCCCCCCCCCCCCCCCCAAAAAAAATAAAAAATAATAATCAATTGGCCTAGCTAGTTTCCCTACTTATAAGGACTAATTGAGTTACTTAACTTTCTCCACTTTCCAATCAGTCACTTCATTATTTATAGGTTAGTGTTAGAGGTCTGTATTAGTCGGATGCTACATTCCACATCACGCACGGTTGATCTTTTGTGTGTGTGTGTGTGTGTGTATCGGGTGCACCCATGACTTGTTTTTAGAACACATTGGATTGAGTCTTTGTTTTAATAACTGCCCAACACCCACATGGCCTCCCTCCCTCCCTCGCTCCATCCTTCACCTAACAGCTATTGAATCCTTTAAAGAACCCTTGTTGGTTCCAGGTAGAAACCTTTTGGTTCCACGTAGAACTCTTTTGGGTTCCAAAAAGAGTTCTACCTGGAACCAAAAATTGTTCTTCTATGAGGACAGCCAAATAAACCTTTTGGCTGTTTTTTTTTTCATTCAAGTTCCACATTATTTTTGGCTTCTCTAGTTACCTGCTGGTGTTGATGTATACATCTGTGTCTAGTACAGTTTCTACAGGCATAGTGCTAGTATCCTCTGATTTCTACTTTTACTCTTATGTACCAGCCACTAACTAGCCTACTATACATAGCCTTGGCGCCTGCAGAATACCCTCTCCCTGCTATTCTACTTAGATACACTCAAAGCTTAAACTGTCCTAATAATCCCACCCAGTATTTATCATGTGGCCAGACCATCATATGCTTCTTCGTATAGTATCTAGTGATTTATGAGTTATTGGTCATGCATGGTAATATTTTCCCAGAAGCAGAGTGAGAGAGAGAGAGAAAGTCGCTTTCTCTCTTCTCAATAAAGACCCATCACATGTCGCTGTCTGTCTGTTGCTCTCTCTCTCTCTCTCACACTCTCTTTTGCTCTCTCTCTCTCTCTCACACTCTCTTTTGCTCTCTCTCTCTCTCTCTCTCCTTCCTTCCCTCCCTCCCTGTCTCATGCCAGCCAAGAGGCTTTTGCCGTCACTCACAGGGATGCTGGCCCAGGTTGATTCCAATGCTTCCAACAGTTGTGTCCTTTGGCTGGATGTCCTTTGGGTGGTGGACCATTCTTGATGTACACAGGAAACTGTTGAGCGTGAAAATCCCAGCAGCGCTGCAGTTCTTGACACAAACTGGTGCGCCTGGCACATACTACCATACCCCGTTCAAAGGCACTTAAATATTTTGTCTTGCCCATTCACCCTCTGAATGGCACACATACACAATCCATGTCTCAGTTGTCTCAAGACTTAAAAATCCTTCTTTAACCTGTCTCCTCCCCTTCATCTACACTGATTGAAGTGGATTTAACATCAATAAGGGATTATAGCTTTCACCTGGATTCACCTGGTCAGTCTATGTCATGGAAAGAGACAGTGTTCATGTTTTGAATACTCAGTGAATATATAAGTCTGTAACGTCTATGTTTTAAATGTATGGAAATTGTAAAGTATTTTTGCCTGTAACGTCTATTTCGTTAAGTGCCGGACCCCAGGAAGACTGTCACCATTGGCATCAGGCTAATGGGGTTCCTAATAAAAATCATAAATCAAATCATAAATCGTAAATCTCTCAATCTTTCCCCTCTCTCTCCCTTTTCTCTCCCTATCTCTCCTTCCCTCTCTCGCTCCCTCTCTCTCCTTCACTCTCTCTCCTTCCCCCTCTCTTTCTCTCTCCCTCACTCTTTCTCCCTCTCTCTCCTTCCCTCTCCTTCCCTCTCTCTCTCGCTCCCTCTCTTTCCTTCCTTCTCTCTCTCTCCTTCCCTCTCCTTCCCTCTCTCTCTCGCTCCCTCTCTTTCCTTCCTTCTCTCTCTCTCTCCTTCCCTCCTTCCCTCTTTCGCCTTCCCTCTCTCTCCCTCTCTCTCTTCTTCCCTCGATCTCTCTCCCTCTCTCTCCTTCCTTCCCTCTCTCTCCTTCCCTCTCTCTCTCCCTCTCTTTCCTTCCCCCTCTCTCTCCTCCCTCTCTCTCTCTCCTCCCCCTCTCTCTCTCTACCTCTCTCCTTCCTTCTCTACTTCTCTCCCCCCTCCCTGCTTCCCATCTTTCTGCAGTACAGTGTGTCCATGGTGAGCCTGTGTAAAGTAGAGAAATGTTCTCTCCTCTCATATGCCAATGACATCACTCCTCCACTGCCCACATGTTTAGACTGGCACTCATTCGAAAGCCACCTTTCATGTTGTGTGTGTGTGTCAAATGAAACTATCAAGTCAAACTCAATCACACATTACTGTCAAACCTGCCTCATGAGCTAGGGAGTTTTTAAGGTAAAGCACAAAAGCACTTCAAGTCCTCATATGTGGTCAAAAACATATACAGTGCCTTCAGAAATGATTTACACCCCTTGACTTTTTCCACATTTTGTTTTGTTACAACCTGAGATGTTGTGTCACTGATCTACACACAATACGCCATAATGTCGAAGTGGAATTACGTTTTTAGAAATGTTTACAAATTAATTAAAAATGAAAAGCTAAAATGCCTTGAGTCAATAAGTATTCAACCCTTTTGCTATGGCAAGTTACATAATAAGTTGCATGAACTCACTCTGTGTGCAATAATAGTGTTTAACATTATTTTTAAATGACTACCTCATCTCTGTACCCCACACATACACATACAAGTAGGTCTGAGCAGTGAATTTCAAGCACAGATTCAAGCTCAAAGACCAGGGAGGTTTTCCAATGTTTTAAAAAGCACACTTATTGGTAGATGGGTAAAAAAAACAGACATTGAACATCTCTTTGAACATGCTGCAGTTATTAATTACACTTTGGATGGTGTATCAAAACAACCAGTCACTACAAAGATACAGGCACCCTTCCTAACTCAGTTGCTGGAGAGGAAGGAAACCACTCAGGGATTTCACCATGAGGCCAATGGTGATTTTGAGATAACTGAGGATGGATCAACAACATTGTAGTTAATCCACAATACTAACATAAATGACAGAGTGAAAAGAAGGAAGCCTGTACAGAATAAAAACAGAATAAAGGCATCCTGTTTTCAATAAGGCACTAAACTAATACTGCAAAATATGTGGCAGAGAAATTAACTTTTTGTCCTGAAAACAAAAGCATTATGTTTGGGGCAAATCCAACACAACACATCACTGAGTACCACCCTTCATATTTTCAAGCATGGTGGTGGCTTAATCATGTTATGGGTATGCTTGTCATCGGCAAGGACTAGGGAGTTTTTTAAGATAAAAATAAATGGAATAGAGCTAAGCACAGACAAAATCCTAGAGGAAAACTTGGTTCAGTCTGCTTTCCAACAGACACTGAGAGATTAATTCTCCTTTCACCAGAACAATTACCTAAAACACAAGGCCAAATATACACTGGAGTTGCTTACCAAGACGACATTGAATGTTCCTGAGAGTCCTAGTTTTGACTTAAATCAGTTTTGACTTAAATCAGCTTGAAAATCTATGGCAAGACACAAAAATGGCTGTCTAGCAATGATCAACAACCAACTTTACAGCACTTGAAGAATGTTTAAAGAATAATGGGCAAGTGTTGTACAATCCAGGTGTGCAAAGCTCTTAGATAATTACCCAGAAAAACTCACAGCTGTATCTCAGCCGAAGACTCAGGGGGTTGAATACTTATCTAATCAAGATATATTAGTGTTTTATTTACCATAAATGTTGAAAAAAAGTTTTCTTACACTTTGCCATTACAGAGTATTTTGTATAGATCGCTGACAAAAAATTACAATTAAATCCATTTTAATCTCACTTTGTAACATAACAAAATGTGGGAAAAGTCAAGGGGTGTGAATACTTTCTGAAGGCACTGTATTTTATAATGCTGTTCTCACCACCTGCGGGATTTTGAATGCTTCTTTTTATCAATCTGTTATATTGTGTTTTTCTATTGTGTTGTTGATCCAGGTTGATCCGTGCCACAAAGCCCTCAGAACACACAGTCATTCTGGCCATTGTGCCACAGACGTAAGTATACATCGTAATTGATTGATGGCGTTTATTTGCCCTTCAAGAGGATTTTTTCCCGCAACTCACAACTCAAGTTACATACACAAACACCAAACAACAATAAACAAACACATATGTTTCCTCACTGATGATGATAATGTCATACACGTGTGTGTATTCTATAATGATATGTGGTGTATATCTTATGTGGGCTGATGATGATAATGTCATAGTGTGTGCTGTTTATGCTGTTCTTTCTCTATAGGCCTTTAGATCAGGAGGAGCCGTCTGTTCGTCCTCTCATCTGCGCTGGATTCAGCAGAGTATGTACTCTTCTCCTTATATGTTCCCTTCTTCCTCCTTATATGTTCTCTATGTACTACAGGAGGAAAAGAGGACATGCCTTTATATGGCATGACATCTGCCACCACCAACTCCTCTGTGACTCTGTAAAGTGAACTCAGCCAGGCAACTTAAAATACTCAACATGCTATCCTATCATCCATCTGCTGAATCAGTCAGTCAGTCAGCTGGCTCATCTTATAAACACATGCAGTGTTTACCTACTGTACTGTACTGTACTGTACTGTACTGTACTGTACTGTACAGCAGGTCACAGTTCTCATCACGTGCCCTACCTCCAAGCTTTTTAGGGTGAAAGGCCTCAGAGCGCAGAACCCAGGCAGAGATCACATCCGCAGACTACACACTGTATAGTACACTATGTTGCTCATGTTTCTCTCTCTCTCTCTCTATCTATCTCTCTGGTCAGAGGTATGTGGAGAACATTAGTGTCTCTGCCTGCTATAACGAATTGCTCCAGATAGAACATGGAGAGGTGCGCTGCCAGTTCAAACTCAGGTACATTGGTCCTCACACACACACACGTTAAGTTCTTCTATCCTCGTATCCTCGTTTTCCATTCAAAATCCTATTTTCCCTAACACCTAACCCTAATTCTAACCCTAACACTAATTGTAACCCTAACCCTAAACCTAACCCTTAAGATTAAAATAGCCATTGTCCTCATGGGGACTTAGGAAATATCCCCAGGAGGGAGAACTTTCCTTGTTTTATTATCCTTGTGGGGATTTCAGGTCCCCACAAGGATAGAAGAACCAACCCACACACGCAGACACACACACAAATACACACACAAGTACACACACACACACACACACAAATACACACACACACAAATACACACACACACACACACACACATAGTATGATTAAACAGATATACCTCTCTTCTCTCCCTCAGGGCGTGTAACTCAGTCTTCACTGCTCTGGACCACTGTCAGGAGGCTGTGGAGATCACCAGTGAAGACCATGTGATACAGGTACACAAACACACACAAATACACAGTCATTCAGCGACACTGAAACACAATGTATCTCTTGACATTTCTGGGTTGTTTAGGTATTCTGTGAAATAAACAAACAAGAAAAACAAATCATTCTTATCCATCTCGCTCCCTCGCCCCCAGTACGTGAACCCAGCATTTGAGCACATGATGGGATACCATAAAGGAGAGTTAATAGGGAAAGAGCTGACAGAACTCCCCAAGAGTGACAAGAACCGAGCAGATCTTCTAGACACCATCAACACCTGCATCAAGAAAGGAAAGGTGAGCTTCTGACACTGAGCCACAGTGGAGGTGAGAAATCCTGAGAGAGACCCAAAACCTCAACACCTAGTTGAAGACCATCCATCCATTCTTTATATTTGTCTAATGTTTTCTGTCCAGTTGTCTGACTGTCATTTCTTCGTTGTATGAATGTTATATTGTTGTCTGACTGTATGTTCCGACTATGTTGTCTCTAGGAGTGGCAGGGGATCTACTACGCCAGGAGGAAGTCCGGTGACAGCATACAGCAGCACGTCAAGATTACGCCTGTGATTGGCCAGGGAGGGTAAGTCACTGACATCACTTCCTCTATAAGGGGCCAGGCATCTTAACTTTATTGCACTGGGGACTGGCAGGCTATTGTATGGTCTTCCACCTTGGATTGATAACTGCTTGTGCAACTGGTAGTTACACAAATGTAACTGATGTGAAATGGCTATCTAGTTAGCGGTGGTGCGCGCTAATAGCCTTTCAATCGGTGACGTTACTTGCTCTGAGACCTGGAAGTAGTGGTTCCCCTTGCTCTGCAAGGGCCGTGGCTTTTGTGGAGCGATGGGTAACGATGCTTCGTGGGTGACTGTTGTCGATGTGTGCAGAGGGTCCCTGGTTCGCGCCTGGGTCGGGGCGAGGGGACGGACTAAAGTTATACTGTTACATTGGTGCCGTGACCCGGATCACTGGTTGCTGCGGAGAAGGAGGAGGTCGAAAGGGGGGTGAGTGTAACCGATGTGAAATGGCTATCTAGTTAGAGGTGGTGCGCACTAATAGCCTTTCAATCGGTGACGTCACTTGCTCTGAGACCTTGAAGTAGTGGTTCCCCTTGCTCTGCAAGAGCCGCGGCTTTTGTGAAGCGATGGGTAACGATGCTTCGTGGGTGACTGTTGTCGATGTGTGCAGAGGGTCCCTGGTTCGTGGTCGGGGCGAGGGGACGGACTAAAGTTATACTGTTACACAAAGATGGTTCCCAATCTAATATGCTTTGCTTTCCATCTCTTTACAGTAAAATCCGCCATTTTGTCTCCATCAAGA
Organism: Salvelinus namaycush; assembly: GCF_016432855.1. NCBI lineage: Eukaryota > Metazoa > Chordata > Actinopteri > Salmoniformes > Salmonidae > Salvelinus > Salvelinus namaycush. The sequence goes on along the minus strand of NC_052337.1, from coordinate 16,198,067 downwards.
GGCCCCACAGTGACAACAACAAACAGGTGAGCAGGCATGGAAGTTATTTTTATGTTTCATGTAATGAGAGCAGTCATGGTGGTCTTAATGATTTGATAGTTACATGATCTATTCTTCAACTGTACTTACATAAGATAAATTAATACCCTGTCAATCAAAAAACATTTATTGTTTCCCCCTTTTTTTCTGTCAAGTATCACATAACTCCAGTATGATGTAACTCGTATGGCCTCAAGGTGTTGTTGATCAATGGCAGCTCTATGCTGTATGGAAGGCATGTGGTGTCTGCTTTGTTTGCCAGAATTGTAGCTTCATGGTAAATATGTGGCCTCAAGTGGTTCAGAGACAGCCCTGTGCTAGCCATGGGAAGACCACTTGTCTTCTACTGTATGATGAATAGTCATACAAGACCTTTTATTTCATGTACAGTATGTTCTGTGCTGAAAAAAACTGTGTAGACCAGCCTAAATTTCAAGCTGGCCCATGCTGGTCCATGATGGTCTATGCTGTTCATACTGGTCGGACCAGCATGGTCTAGCTGGTTAGGCTGGCCGACCAGCTGGTCAAGCTGGTGATGCTGGTGACCAGCTCATGCTGGTATGTTGGTGACAAATTTATGCTGGTGATGCTGGTATGCTGTTATGCTGTTGACCAGTTTATGCTGTTATGCTGGTGACAAGTTTATGCTGGTGATGCTGGTATGCTGTTATGCTGGTGACCAGTTTATGCTGGTGATGCTGTTATGCTGGTGACAAATTTATGCTGGTGATGCTGGTATGCTGGTGATGCTGTTATGCTGGTGACCAGTTTATGCTGGTGATGCTGTTATGCTGGTGACCAGTTTATGCTGGTGATGCTGTTATACTGGTGACCGGTTTATGTTGGTGATGCTGGTGACCAGTTTATGCTGGTGATACTGGTAGTTTGGTGACCAGATTATGCTGGTAATGCTGATATGCTGGCGACCAAGCTGGTCCATGCTGGTCTATGCTGGTCCAGAATGGTCTAGCTCAGGGGTCTTCAACCTTTTCTGGCCCAGGGACCCCCTCCCAGGCAAACAGGCGATCCAGGAACCCCCCATCATACGTTAGCAAAAAAATACACTGTCTTGTCTTATCATCAGGTGAATGATAATGGCAAGGAGAAGTAGTCAACATTTGAAAATGAATAGATTTGGTAGATCGTTTTTCATTATTTTGACCACCCCACATTATAATTGGAAGAGGAAGTGTAAATTCTAACATAGCCTATTAGCTAGAAAGTTAACTCCAAACACATTTTTGAGAAGAGCAGCTGTTTAGCTGGTAAACAATAGTTAGCCATGTGTTGGCAAAAATGTATGTCCAAGTCAAGAAAGCTCAACGGCACTTGCCACACTGGTAGCCTATTCACAGGTGATTTTTCAAAGTCTATGTCAGATACTCCAGTGAGTGTAATTTGCTCAATATTAGGAGTTGAGAAATAAAGTTGCCATCATTAGAAAGAGATTCTCATCTTTTATACTGTATTATATTATATATTCATAATAAAACACTTCTTTATATATATATATTTCTGCGGACCACCTGCAGTACTAGGCTCCGCGGACCCCTTGTTGAATACCCCTGGTCAAGCTGGTCATCCAAGCCCATCATTATCATATTTCCCAGCATGCTCTAATGCAGTTTTTGGGGGGGGAGTTTCAATATATTTTTTGTTTGTTGTGTTTTTGCATGTACATTGATTGATTAATTAATCTTATGCTACACAAAGTTAATAACATATTTTCTTCTAAACTAATCCAATCTGTTTGTTGGACTTTACTGAATTACTGAAATGGTTGTTCCAGTTCAAATGATTTGTCAGAAGTGATCAATTCCCTGGCATTGGACATTGAATATTAGTTATATTTCCTCGCCGTCCAAATTTTCAAAAAATTGTCCTCTATCTTTCGTTTCTGGAATATCCAATGCTCCCTGATTGTCTAGCTGTCATAGTGAGCTGGACACAGTGAAGAAATGGTATTAATGTAGGTCCATTATTATTTCTACACAGTTTCAAGTACGTTGAGTCTGTAAAAAAAAAGTATATATATATACACTGCTCAAAAAAATAAAGGGAACACTAAAATAACACATCTTAGATCTGAATGAATGAAATATTCTTATAAAATACTTTTTTCTTTACATAGTTGAATGTGCTGACAACAAAATCACACAAAAATTATCAATGGAAATCAAATTTATCAACCCATGGAGGTCTGGATTTGGAGTCACACTCAAAATTAAAGTGGAAAACCACACTACAGGCTGATCCAACTTTGATGTAATGTCCTTAAAACAAGTCAAAATGAGGCTCAGTAGTGTGTGTGGCCTCCACGTGCCTGTATGACCTCCCTACAACGCCTGGGCATGCTCCTGATGAGGTGGCGGATGGTCTCCTGAGGGATCTCCTCCCAGACCTGGACTAAAGCATCCGCCAACTTTCCACACCTGAATTGTGCAACATTTGCCCATTCATCTTTTCAACATTCTGCAAGCTCTGTCATTGCTAGATAACAATTTTCAAGTCTTGCCATAGATTTTCAAGTATATTTAAGTCAAAACTGTAACTCGGCCACTTAGGAACATCTTCGTGGTAAGCAACTCCAGTGTAGATTTGGCCTTGTGTTTTAAGTTTTTGTCCGGCTGAAAGGTGAATTAATCTCCCAGTGTCTGGTGGAAAGCAGACTGAACCAGGTTCTCCCTCTAGGATTCTGCCTGTGCTTAGCTCCATTCCATTTATTTTTTATCCTGAAAAACTCCCCAGTCCTTAACGATTACAAGCATACCCATACCCTGATGCAGCCACCACTATGCTTGAAAATATGGAGAGTGGTACTCAGTAAGGTGTTGTATTGGATTTGCCCCAAACATAACACTTTGTATTCAAGACAAAAAGTTAATTGCTTTGCCACTTATTTGCAATATTACTTTAGTGCCTTGTTGCAAACAGGATGTGTGGTTTGGAATATTTTTTATTCTGTACAGGTTTCCTTTCTTTTCACTCTGTCAATTAGCTTAGTAGTGTGAAGTAACTACAATGCTGTTGATCCATCCTCAGTTTTCTCCTATCACAGCCATTTAACTCTGTAACTGGTTTAAATTAGTTACTTTCCTCTCCGGCAACTGAGTTAGGAAGGACGCCTGTATCTTTGTAGTGACTGGGTGTATTGATACACCATCCAAAGTGTAATTAATAACTACACCATGCTCAAAGGGATATTCAATGTCTGCTTTTTTTTCTTTCCATCTACCAGTGGGTACCTGTCTTTGCAAGGCATTGGAAAACCTCCCAGGTCTTTGTGGTTGAATCTGTGTTTGAAATTCACTGCTCGAATGAGGGACCTTATAGATAATTGTATGTGTGGGGTATAGATATGAGGTAGTCATTCAAAAATCATGTAAAACACTATTATTGCAAACAGAGTGAGTATGCGCAACTTATTATTTTTTGTTATTTAGTATTTTATTAGGATCCCCATTAGCTGTTGCAAAAGGAGCAGCTACTCATCCTGAGGTCCACACAAAACATGACAGAAATTGACAAAACAGCTCAAGGACAGAACTACATACTTTGTTTTTAAAGGCACATGTAGCCTACATATCAATGCATACACGCAAACAATCTATTATGTGACTTGTTAAGCACATTTTTACTCCTGAACTTATTCAGGCTTGCCATAACAAAATGATTGAATACTGTACTTGACCCAAGACATTTCAGCTTTTCAGGTTTTATTCATTTGTAAACATTTTTTTGAAATATGACATTATGGGGTATTGTGTGTGGGCCAGTGACAAAAAACTCAATTTAATCAATTTTAAATTCAAGCTGTAACACAATTTTTTTTTTTTTTTAAGTCATCGGGTGTGAATACTTTCTGAAGGCACTGTATATATATTTTCTTTTTTTACTCAAACCACCCACGGGCCGGATTGGACCCCCCCGGGCCGGATTTTTGATACCCCTGATTTAGGTAATTTAACCCTGGCAGTCATTCTGAATGCAGATTGTGGGTAAATATAACTTCAAATTATTAGATATTCCCACTCTGGCTAGATTCCAATAGGAATTAAACATCACTTTACAAGCCAGCATAATGTGACTTGCAGGCCTGATGTAGCCACTGTATTAGGGGAAAATTAGGCCCTCAAAGTAAGGCTTATGATATACAGTGAGCACCATAATTCATTGGACAGTGACAATTTTTGTTGTTGTTTTGGTTCTGTACTCTAGCACTTTAAGTTTGAAAGGATACAATGACAATGAGGGTGAAGTGCAGACTGTCAGCTTTAATTTGAGGGTATTTTCATACATATCAGATGAACCGTTTAGAAATTATAGAAGCTTTTGTACATAGTCCCCCCCATTTTCGGGCATCAAAAAACATTGGACAGTTTAGCATAATGTAGAATAAAGTAATCATTGTTAATATTTGGTCGCATATCCTTCGCATGCAATGACTGCTTGAAGTCTGCGATGCATCGACATCACCAGACGCTGGGTATCTTCCCTGGTGATGCTCTGTCAGGCCTGTACTGCAGCCATCTTTTCAGCTTCTGCTTGTTTCGGGGACTTATTGCCTTCAGTCTCCTCTTCAGCATGTAAAATACATGTTCAATTGGATTCAGATCCGGTGATTGACTCGGCCAGTCAAGGATTTTCCACTTTTTGGCCATCAAAAACCCCTTCGTTGCTCTAGCAGTATGTTTAGGGTCATTGTCTTGCTGCATGATGAAGTGCCGTCCAATGAGTTTGGAGGCATTTGGTTTTATCTGAGCAGATAAAATATTTCTGTAGACTTCAGAATTCATTGTTCTACTTCTGTCTGCAGTCACATCATCGATGAAGACAAGTGAGCCTGTTCCACTGGCAGCCATACAGGCCCAAGCCATAACACGCCCTCCACCATGTTTCACGGATGAGGTGGTATGCTTTGGATCATGGGCATGTCTTTTTTTCCCCCCACACTTTCCTCTTTCCATCACTCTGGTACATGTTAATCTTTGTCTCATCTGTCCACAATACTTTTTTTCCAGAACTCTTGGGGCTCTTTTAGGTGCTTTTTAGCAAACTGTAATCTCGCCTTTCTGTTCTTCAGGCTTATCAATGGTTTGCATCTTGTAGTGTACCCTCTGTAGTCCTGCTGGTGTAGTCTTCTACGTATGGTAGACTTTGACACATCTACACCTGCATCCAGGAGAGTGTTTTTGATCTGTTGGGCTGTTGTCAGGGGGGTTTTACTTCACCATAGAGAGTATTCCCGGTCATCCACTACAGTGGTCTTCCTCAGTCTACCGGGTCTTTTGACATAATTGAGTTCACCGGTTGTTTTTGTCTTGTTAATGATGAACCACACTGTTGACTTGGGCATGCCCAGGGTTTTTGCAATGTTCCTGATTGATTGATTTTCATTTCTGAGCCTTATGACGGCCAGCTTCATTTGCATCGACACTGCTGTCTTACTCATGTTGTCACACCCCAACAACAACCTCCAAAGACAATAGCAAAGTCTAGAATCAATACTATTCATCAACAGCTCTCCTGCATTCACTAACGACACAAATGAATACACCTGCCTAATGACACACATCTGTGAAGACAATTCAACAAATACTTGTAGTACCTTAAAATGGGGGAACATGTACAAAAGGTGCTGTCATTTCTAAACGGTTCATCCGATATGTATGAAAGAAATGGTCACTGTCCAATGAATTATGGTGCTCACTATATGTAATGGACTGTCTTAAATAATAAAGCACTTTGATGCTGGTATGCTGGTCACCACTGTACAAAACATAGTGAAGGCTTGTCACCAGCAAAAACATAGTGAAGGAACCAGCAAAAACACAGTAAAGGCGGGTGACCAGCATGGCCAGCCTATGCTGGTCAATTCTGTTTTTTTTTCAGCAGGGTTGGCCCCCAGGGTTCTGTACCAGTGCGAAAGACAACACTATGCTATGTGGTAAACATTGATTGTCCACTCTACTCTGTATGTACAGTGCCATGTAAAAAGTTGTCTGCTGTCTGTGGACCTACTCTAAGTTGCTTTGGCATTTATGGCATCTGTAGTCTACAGTGGCCTGTTTGTTTTGGCTTGCCTAGGAGCAGGTGTGTGGTTCTCAGTAGGATTCCAGGCTAACAGCTAATGTTCATGCTAAGTTAGTGCTAAGCTATAGGCGCCGCCAAAGCTATTAATACCTACAGCACAAACTAGCTGCACTCTGACAGACACTACCCTAAGCTAGCTAGCTGCTGCTGCCTTTCATCTGTCAAAGCCCAGCTATCACTGTCCTGTTCGATCTCTTGACTCCTAGCCTTGGAAATCTCAGCGTTGTTGCTGGTTCCTGTGTGTGACAGAATTCCTGATGCTATCTGTATAACTTTATACAGTTTAAAATACATTTTGAATAAATAGAAGTAGAAATTAAGTGAGGTGCTAAGTACTGCTGACTAACGGAAAGTCAACTTAGGGAAAGTGCTGAAAGAGGCACACCCCTCTCCTCTTCATTGCAGTGTGATTTATGACATTCCCCTATCAGTCCTTACAGTACCTTTTCTCATTTACAGTCCTTGTGGCCAACTGTTGTCAAGACAGCAATGTTGTAGGCTACTGTTTCTGTCTGGGAATGGTTGCTTTGAGTATTAAACAGAATCATTCCTGTCGCTTGTCTTTCCCACCGCAACCCTTAGCCAGTGTCCCTAGTTTCCATTTTAAATCTAGTTGTTGAGTTAGCAGCAGAATCTCTAAGTAGACCTTCACCATGTAGGACTCTGACCTATTTCTACTTAACTGTCTCTCTCTCTACTCTTCCCCCCTTCTCTCTCTCTCTCACTTTCTCTCTTTTCCACTCTTTCTCTGCCCTCTGTCTCTCTTTCACTCTCTCTCTTTCACTTTCTCTCTTTCTCTCACTCTTTCTCCCTCCCCGCTCTTCCTTTCTCTCCACTCACGGTCATCATCCATATTGCTGAATGATTCCCTTGCAGCTCCAGCCAGTGCAATGTGCTGTGTTTTAGTTCATATCTGTTGTGTGTTACAGCCCCAAGAGGCCATTAAGATACAAGCCAGCTAAATCTGGCAACCTCCTGTGTCATCAGCAGTGTTTACACTGATTTAATCCTATTAGAGAGAGAGATGGGGAACAAGAAAGAGAGAGAGAGATTGATTGTTGTGAGTGAGCTGAGAGCAGTTGACTTGTGTCCTGATCGGTCTTGTTGTGCTTGCTGACAGGAGCAGATTGACATAGAGCATGCTAAACTGTAAGATACAAGTCTGCTGCTGTCTTTTTAACGAGCAGTGCAGGGACATTAGAGTGTGCATCACCGCCCAGCTGGCAAGCACTTATCAGACCACTGCTGGCTCTGATCCAGCACACCACTGTAGACAAGCTCATATCAAACTATCAGACGTGTTGACAGCTGATGCCACTAGCAACCCAACAGTGAACTAACTGTAGCTAATGGACAGTCTGCATAATGCTGTTAGTAGTGCCTGCTAGTTACCTACTGCCATTATCCCACTATAGAGCCGATGAGTAACTTAGGCAGTGCTGACTTTGCCTATGTCAGGTCACATGTTTGAGTCCTGAGTAACGGTGTGTGTCATGGCCAGAGGTAGTCCTGAGTAACGGTGTGTGTCATGGCCAGAGGTAGTCCTGAGTAATGGTGTGTCATGGCCAGAGGTAGTCCTGAGTAACGGTGTGTGTCATGGCCAGAGGTAGTCCTGAGTAACGGTGTGTGTCATGGCCAGAGGTAGTCCTGAGTAACGGTGTGTGTCATGGCCAGAGGTAGTCCTGAGTAACGGTGTGTGTCATGGCCAGAGGTAGTCCTGAGTAACGGTGTGTGTCATGGCCAGAGGTAGTCCTGAGTAATGGTGTGTGTCATGGCCAGAGGTAGTCCTGAGTAACGGTGTGGTGTGTGTCATGGCCAGAGGTAGTCCTGAGTAACGGTGTGTGTCATGGCCAGAGGTAGTCCTGAGTAACGGTGTGGTGTGTGTCATGGCCAGAGGTAGTCCTGAGTAACGGTGTGGTGTGTGTCATGGCCAGAGGTAGTCCTGAGTAACGGCGTGTGTCATGGCCAGAGGTAGTCCTGAGTAACGGTGTGGTGTGTGTCATGGCCAGAGGTAGTCCTGAGTAACGGTGTGTGTCATGGCCAGAGGTAGTCCTGAGTAACGGTGTGTGTCATGGCCAGAGGTAGTCCTGAGTAACGGTGTGTGTCATGGCCAGAGGTAGTCCTGAGTAACGGTGTGTGTCATGGCCAGAGGTAGTCCTGAGTAACGGTGTGTGTCATGGCCAGAGGTAGTCCTGAGTAACGGTGTGTGTCATGGCCAGAGGTAGTCCTGAGTAACGGTGTGTGTCATGGCCAGAGGTAGTCCTGAGTAGGGCAGGTAGTCCTGAGTAATGGTGTGTGTCATGGCCAGAGGTAGTCCTGAGTAACGGTGTGTGTCATGGCCAGAGGTAGTCCTGAGTAATGGTGTGTGTCATGGCCAGAGGTAGTCCTGAGTAACGGTGTGTTGTGTGTCATGGCCAGAGGTAGTCCTGAGTAACGGTGTGTGTCATGGCCAGAGGTAGTCCTGAGTAACGGTGTGGTGTGTGTCATGGCCAGAGGTAGTCCTGAGTAACGGCGTGTGTCATGGCCAGAGGTAGTCCTGAGTAACGGTGTGTGTCATGGCCAGAGGTAGTCCTGAGTAACGGTGTGGTGTGTGTCATGGCCAGAGGTAGTCCTGAGTAACGGCGTGTGTCATGGCCAGAGGTAGTCCTGAGTAACGGTGTGTGTCATGGCCAGAGGTAGTCCTGAGTAACGGTGTGTGTCATGGCCAGAGGTAGTTCTCAGTAACGGTGTGTGTCATGGCCAGAGGTAGTCCTGAGTAACGGTGTGGTGTGTGTCATGGCCAGAGGTAGTCCTGAGTAATGGTGTGTGTCATGGCCAGAGGTAGTCCTGAGCAACGGTGTGTGTCATGGCCAGAGGTAGTCCTGAGTAACGGTGTGTGTCATCGCCAGAGGTATTCCTGAGTAACGGTGTGGTGTGTGTCATGGCCAGAGGTAGTCCTGAGTAACGGTGTGTGTCATGGCCAGAGGTAGTCCTGAGTAACGGTGTGGTGTGTGTCATGGCCAGATGTTGTCCTGAGTAACGGTGTGTGTCATGGCCAGAGGTAGTCCTGAGTAACGGTGTGTGTCATGGCCAGAGGTAGTCCTGAGCAACGGTGTGTGTCATGGCCAGAGGTAGTCCTGAGTAATGGTGTGTGTCATGGCCAGAGGTAGTCCTGAGTAACGGTGTGTGTCATGGCCAGAGGTAGTCCTGAGTAACGGTGTGTGTCATGGCCAGAGGTAGTCCTGAGTAACGGTGTGGTGTGTGTCATGGCCAGAGGTAGTCCTGAGTAACGGCGTGTGTCAGGGCCAGAGGTAGTCCCTGAGTAACGGTGTGTGTCATGGCCAGAGGTAGTCCTGAGTAACGGTGTGTGTCATGGCCAGAGGTATTCCTGAGTAAGGGTGTATGGCCAGAGGAGTCCTGAGTAACGGTGTGTGCTGTGTGCATGGCCAGAGGTAGTCCTGAGTAACGGTGTGTGTCATGGCCAGAGGTAGTCCTGAGTAACGGTGTGTGTCATGGCCAGAGGTAGTCCTGAGTAACGGTGTGTGTTCATGGCCAGAGGTAGTCCTGAGTAACGGTATGGTGTGTCATGGCCAGAGGTAGTCCTGAGTAACGGTGTGTGTCATGGCCAGAGGTAGTCCTGAGTAACGGTGTGGGTCGTGGCCAGAGGTAGTCCTGAGTAACGGTTGTGTGTCTATGGCCAGAGGTAGTCCCTGAGTAACGGTGTGTGTCATGGCCAGAGGTAGTCCTGAGTAACGGTGTGTGTCATGGCCAGAGGTAGTCCTGAGTAACAGGTGTGTGTCATGGCCAGAGGTAGTCCTGAGTAACGGTGTGTGGTGTCATGGCCAGAGGTAGTCCTGAGTAACGGTGTGTTGTCATGGCCAGAGGTAGTCCTGAGTAACGGTGTGGTGTGTGTCATGGCCAGAGGTAGTCCTGAGTAACGGTGTGTGTCATGGCCAGAGGTAGTCCTGAGTAACGGTGTGGTGTGTGTCATGGCCAGAGGTAGTCCTGAGTAACGGTGTGTGTCATGGCCAGAGGTAGTCCTGAGTAACGGTGTGTGTCATGGCCAGAGGTAGTCCTCAGTAACGGTGTGTGTCATGGCCAGAGGTAGTCCTGAGTAACGGTGTGGTGTGTGTCATGGCCAGAGGTAGTCCTGAGTAACGGTGTGTGTCATCGCCAGAGGTAGTCCTGAGTAACGGTGTGTGTCATGGCCAGAGGTAGTCCTGAGTAACGGTGTGTGTCATCGCCAGAGGTTTTCCTGAGTAACGGTTTGGTGTGTGTCATGGCCAGAGGTAGTCCTGAGTAACGGTGTGGTGTGTGTCATGGCCAGAGGTAGTCCTGAGTAACGGTGTGTGTCATCGCCAGAGGTAGTCCTGAGTAACGGTGTGTGTCATGGCCAGAGGTAGTCCTGAGTAACGGTGTGTGTCATGGCCAGAGGTAGTCCTGAGTAACGGTGTGTGTCATGGCCAGAGGTAGTCCTGAGTAACGGTGTGTGTCATGGCCAGATGTTGTCCTGAGTAACGGTGTGTGTCATGGCCAGAGGTAGTCCTGAGCAACGGTGTGTGTCATGGCCAGAGGTAGTCCTGAGTAACGGTGTGTGTCATGGCCAGAGGTAGTCCTGAGTAACGGTTGGTGTGGTCATGGCCAGAGGTAGTCCTGAGTAACGGTGTGTGTCATGGCCAAGGTAGTCCTGAGTAACGGTGTGGTGTGTGTCATGGCCAGAGGTAGTCCTGAGTACGGTGTGTGTCATGGCCAGAGGTAGTCCTGAGTAACGGTGTGTCATGGCCAGAGGTAGTCCTCAGTAACGGTGTGTGTCATGGCCAGAGGTAGTCAGTAACGGTGTGGTGTGTGTCATGGCCAGAGGTAGTCCTGAGTAACTTCCAATAGGAATTAAACATCACTTTACAAGCCAGCATAATGTGACTGGCAGGCCTGATGTAGCCACTGTATTAGGGGAAAATTAGGCCCTCAAAGTAAGGCTTATGATATACAGTGAGCACCATAATTCATTGGACAGTGACATTTTTTGTTGTTGTTTTGGTTCTGTACTTAGCACTTTAGTTTGAAAGGATACAATGACAATGAGGGTGAAGTGCGACTGTCACTTTAATTTGAGGGTATTTTCATACATATCAGATGAACCGTTTAGAAATTATAGAAGCTTTTGTACATAGTCCCCCCCATTTTCGGGCATCAAAAAACATTGGACAGTTTAGCAATATGTAGAATAAAGTAATCATTGTTAATATTTGGTCGCTATCCTTCGCATGCAATGACTGCTTGAAGTCTGCGATGCATCGACATCACCAGACGCTGGGTATCTTCCCTGGTGATGCTCTGTCAGGCCTGTACTGCAGCCATCTTTTCAGCTTCTGCTTGTTTCGGGGACTTATTGCCTTCAGTCTCTCTTTCAGCAGTAAAATACATGTTCAATTGGATTCAGATCCGGTGATTGACTCGGCCATTCAAGGATTTTCCACTTTTTGGCCATCAAAACCCCTTCGTTGCTCTAGCAGTATGTTTAGGGTCATTGTCTTGCTGCATGATGAAGTGCCGTCCAATGAGTTTGGAGGCATTTGGTTTTATCTGAGCAGATAAAATATTTCTGTAGACTTCAAATTCATTGTTCTACTTCTGTCTGCAGTCACATCATCGATGAAGACAAGTGAGCCTGTTCCACTGGCAGCCATACAGGCCCAAGCCATAACACGCCCTCCACCATGTTTCACGGATGAGGTGGTATGCTTTGGATCATGGGCATGTCTTTTTTTCCCCCCACACTTTCCTCTTTCCATCACTCTGGTACATGTTAATCTTTGTCTCATCTGTCCACAATACTTTTTTTCCAGAACTCTTGGGGCTCTTTTAGGTGCTTTTTAGCAAACTGTAATCTCGCCTTTCTGTTCTTCAGGCTTATCAATGTTTGCATCTTGTAGTGTACCCTCTGTAGTCCTGCTGGTGTAGTCTTCTACGTATGGTAGACTTTGACACATCTACACCTGCATCCAGGAGAGTGTTTTTGATCTGTTGGGCTGTTGTCAGGGGGTTTTACTTCACCATAGAGAGTATTCCCGTCATCCACTACAGTGGTCTTCCTCAGTCTACCGGGTCTTTTGACATAATTGAGTTCACGGTTGTTTTTGTCTTGTTAATGATGAACCACACTGTTGACTTGGGCATGCCAGGTTTTTTGCAATGTTCCTGATTGATTGATTTTCATTTCTGACCTTATGACGGCCACTTCATTTGCATCGACACTGCTGTCTTACTCATGTTGTCACACCCCAACAACAACCTCCAAAGACAATACAAAGTCTAGAATCAATACTATTCATCAACAGCTCTCCTGCTTCACTAACGACACAAATGAATACACCTGCCTAATGACACACATCTGTGAAGACAATTCAACAATACTTGTAGTACCTTAAAATGGGGAACATGTACAAAAGGTGCTGTCATTTCTAAACGGTTCATCCGATATGTATGAAAGAAATGGTCACTGTCCAATGAATTATGGTGCTCACTATATGTAATGGACTGTCTTAAATAATAAAGCACTTTGATGCTGGTATGCTGGTCACCAGTGTCCAAACACATACTGGTATGCTGGTCACCACTGTACAAAACATAGTGAAGGCTTGTCACCAGCAAAAACATAGTGAAGGAACCAGCAAAAACACAGTAAAGGCGGGTGACCAGCATGGCCAGCCTATGCTGGTCAATTCTGTTTTTTTTCAGCAGGGTTGGCCCCAGGGTTCTGTACCAGTGCGAAAGACAACACTATGCTATGTGGTAAACATTGATTGTCCACTCTACTCTGTATGTAGTGCCATGTAAAAAGTTGTCTGCTGTCTGTGGACCTACTCTAAGTTGCTTTGGCATTTATGGCATCTGTAGTCTACAGTGGCCTGTTTGTTTTGGCTTGCCTAGGAGCAGGTGTGTGGTTCTCAGTAGGATTCCAGGCTAACAGCTAATGTTCATGCTAATTTAGTGCTAAGCATAGGCGCCGCCAAAGCTATTAATACCTACAGCACAAACTAGCTGCACTCTGACAGACACTACTCCCTAAGCTAGCTACTGCTGCTGCCTTTCATCTGTCAAAGCCCAGCTATCACTGTCCTGTTCGATCTCTTGACTCCTAGCCTTGGAAATCTCAGCGTTGTTGCTGGTTCCTGTGTGTGACAGAATTCCTGATGCTATCTTGATAACTTTATCAGTTTAAAATACATTTTGAATAAATAGAATAGAAAATTAAGTGAGGTGCTAAGTACTGCTGACTAACGGAAAGTCAACTTAGGGAAAGTGCTGAAAGAGGCACACCCCTCTCCTCTTCATTGCAGTGTTTTATGACATTCCCCTATCAGTCCTTACAGTACCTTTTCTCATTTACAGTCCTGGTGGCCAACTGTTGTCAAGACAGCAATGTTGTAGGCTACTGTTTCTGTCTGGGAATGGTTGTTTGAGTATTAAACAGAATCATTCCTGTCGCTTGTCTTTCCCACCGCAACCCTTAGCCAGTGTCCCTAGTTTCCATTTTAAATCTAGTTGTTGAGTTAGCAGCAGAATCTCTAAGTAGACCTTCACCATGTAGGACTCTGACCTATTTCTACTTAACTGTCTCTCTCTCTACTCTCCCCCCTTCTCTCTCTCTCTCACTTTCTCTCTTTTCCACTCTTTCTCTGCCCTCTGTCTCTCTTTCACTCTCTCTCTTTCACTTTCTTCTTTCTCTCACTCTTTCTCCCTCCCCGCTCTTCCTTTCTCTCCACTCACGGTCATCATCCATATTGCTGAATGATTCCCTTGCAGCTCCACCAGTGCAATGTGCTGTGTTTTAGTTCATATCTGTTGTGTGTTACAGCCCCAAGAGGCCATTAAGATACAAGCCAGCTAAATCTGGCAACCTCCTGTGTCATCAGCAGTGTTTACACTGATTTATCCTATTAGAGAAGAGAGATGGGGAACAGAAGAGAGAGAGAGATTGATTGTTGTGAGTGAGCTGAGAGCAGTTGACTTGTGTCCTGATCGGTCTTGTTGTGCTTGCTGACAGGAGCAGATTGACATAGAGCATGCTAAACTGTAAGATACAAGTCTGCTGCTGTCTTTTTAACGAGCATGTGCAGGACATTAGAGTGTGCATCACCGCCCAGCTGGCAAGCACTTATCAGACCACGCTGGCTCTGATCCAGCACACCACTGTAGACAAGCTCATATCAAACTATCAGACGTGTTGACAGCTGATGCACTAGCAACCCAACAGTGAACTAACTGTAGCTAATGGACAGTCTGCATAATGCTGTTAGTAGTGCCTGCTAGTTACCTACTGCCATTATCCCACTAAGAGCCGATGAGTAACTTAGGCAGTGCTGACTTTGCCTATGTCAGGTCACATTTTTGAGTCCTGAGTAACGGTGTGTGTCATGGCCAGAGGTAGTCCTGAGTAACGTGTGTGTCATGGCCAGAGGTAGTCCTGAGTAATGGTGTGTCATGGCCAAGAGGTAGTCCTGAGTAACGGTGTGTGTCATGGCCAAGGTAGTCCTGAGTAACGGTGTGTGCATGGCCAGAGGTAGTCCTGAGTAACGGTGTGTGTCATGGCCAGAGGTAGTCCTGAGTAACGGTGTGTGTCATGGCCAGAGGTAGTCCTGAGTAACGGTGTGTGTCATGGCCGAGGTAGTCCTGAGTAAGGTGTGTGTCATGGCCAGAGGTAGTCCTGAGTAACGGTGTGGTGTGTGCATGGCCAGAGGTAGTCCTGAGTAACGGTGTGTGTCATGGCCAGAGGTAGTCCTGAGTAACGGTGGGGTGTGTGTCTGGCCAGAGGTAGTCCTGAGTAACGGTGTGGTGTGTTCATGGCCAGGTAGTCCTGAGTAACGGCTGTGTGTCATGGCCAGGGTAGTCCTGAGTAAGGTGTGGTGTTGTCTGGGCCAGAGGTAGTCCTGAGAACGGTGTGTGTCATGGCCAGAGGTAGTCCTGAGTAACGGTGTGTGTCATGGCCAGAGGTAGTCCTGAGTAACGGTGTGTGTCATGGCCAGAGGTAGTCCTGAGTAACGGTGTGTGTCATGGCCAGAGGTAGTCCTGAGTAACGGTGTGTGTCATGGCCGAGGTAGTCCTGAGTAACGGTGTGTGTCATGGCCAGAGGTAGTCCTGAGTAACGGTGTGTGTCATGGCCAGAGGTAGTCTGAGTAATGGTTGTCATGGCCAGAGGTAGTCCTGAGTAACGGTGTGTGTCATGGCCAGAGGTAGTCCTGAGTAATGGTGTGTGTCATGGCCAGAGGTAGTCCTGAGTAACGGTGTGTTGTGTGTCATGGCCAGAGGTAGTCCTGAGTAACGGTGTGTGTCATGGCCAGAGGTAGTCCTGAGTAACGGTGTGGTGTGTGTCATGGCCAGAGGTATTCCTGAGTAACGGCGTGTGTCTGGCCAGAGGTAGTCCTGAGTAACGGTGTGTGTCATGGCCAGAGTAGTCCTGAGTAACGGTGTGGTGTGTGTCATGGCCAGAGGTAGTCCTGAGTAACGCGTGTGTCATGGCCAAGGTAGTCCTGAGTAACTGTGGTGTGTCATGGCCAGAGGTAGTCCTGAGTAACGGTTGTGTCATGGCAAGAGGTAGTTCTCAGTAACGGTGTGTGTCATGGCCAGAGGTAGTCCTGAGTAACGGTGTGGGTGTGTGTCATGGCCAAGGTAGTCCTGAGTAATGTGTGGTGTCATGGCCAAGGTAGTCCTGAGCAACGGTGTGTGTCATGGCCAGAGGTAGTCCTGAGTAACGGTTGGTTGTCATCGCCAGAGGTATTCCTGAGTAACGGTGTGGTGTGTGTCATGGCCAGAGGTAGTCCTGGTAACGTGTGTGTTCATGGCCAGAGGTAGTCCTGAGTAACGTGTGGTGTGTGTCATGGCAGGAAGATGTTGTCCTGAGTAACGGTGTGTGTCATGGCCAGAGGTAGTCCTGAGTAACGGTGTGTGTCATGCCAGAGGTAGTCCTGAGCAACGGTGTGTGTCATGGCCAGAGGTAGTCCTGAGTAATGGTGTGTGTCATGGCCAGAGGTAGTCCTGAGTAACGGGGTGTGTCATGGCCAGAGGTAGTCCTGAGTAACGGTGTGTGTCATGGCCAGAGGTAGTCCTGAGTACGGTGGTGTGTGTCATGGCCAAGGTAGTCCTGAGTAACGGCGTGTGTCATGGCCAGAGGTATTCCTGAGTAACGTGGTGTGTGTCATGGCCAAGTTAGTCCTGAGTAACGGTGTGTGTCATGGCCAGAGGTATTCCTGAGTAACGGTGTGGTGTGTGTCATGGCCAGAGGTAGTCCTGAGTAACGGTGTGGTGTGTTCATGGCCAGAGGTAGTCCTGAGTAACGGTGTGTGTCATGGCCAGGGTAGTCCTGAGTACGTGTGGTGTCATGGCCAGAGGTATCCTGAGTAACGGTGTGGTGTGTGTCATGGCAGAGTAGTCCTGAGTAACGGTGTGTGTCATGGCCAGAGGTAGTCCTGAGTAATGGTGTGTGTCATGGCCAGAGGTAGTCCTGAGTAACTGTGTGTGTCATGGCCAGATGTTGTCCTGAGTAACGGTGTGTGTCATGGCCAGAGGTAGTCCTGAGCAACGGTGTGTGTCATGGCCAGAGGTAGTCCTGAGTAACGGTGTGTGTCATGGCAGAGGTAGTCCTGAGTAACGGTGTGGTGTGTCATGGCCAGAGGTAGTCCTGAGTAACGGTGTGTGTCATGGCCAGAGGTAGTCCTGGTAACTGTGTGTGTGTCATGCAGAGGTAGTCCTGAGTAACGGTGGTGTGATGGCCAAGGTAGTCCTGAGTAACGGTGGTGTCATGGCCAGAGGTAGTCCTCAGTAACGGTGTGTGTCATGGCCAGAGGTAGTCCGAGTAACGGTGTGGTGTGTGTCATGGCCAGAGGTAGTCCTGTAACGGTGTGTGTCATCGCCAGAGGTAGTCCTGAGTAACGGTGTGTGTCATGGCAAGGTAGTCCTGAGTAACGGTGTGTGTCATCGCCAGAGGTTTTCCTGAGTAACGGTTTGGTGTGTGTCATGGCCAGAGGTAGTCCTGAGTAACGGTGTGGTGTGTGTCATGGCCAGAGGTAGTCCTGAGTACGTTGTGTGTCATCGCCGAAGGTAGTCCGAGTAACGGTGTGTGTCATGGCCAGAGGTATTCCTGAGTAACGGTGGTGTGTCATGGCCAGAGGTAGTCCTGAGTAACGGTGTTGTCATGGCCAGTAGTTCCTGAGTAACGGTGTGTGTCGGCAGATGTTGTCCTGAGTAACGGTTGTGTGTCATGGCCAGAGGTAGTCCTGAGAAACGGTGTGTGTCATGGCCAGAGGTAGTCCGGAGTAACGGTGTGTGTCATGGCCAGAGGTAGTCCTGAGTAACGGTGTGTGTGTGTCATGGCCAGAGGTAGTCCTGAGTAACGGTGTGTGTCATGGCCAGAGGTAGTCCTGAGTAACGGTGTGTGTGTCATGGCCAGAGGTAGTCCTGAGTAACGGTGTGTGTCATGGCCAGAGGTAGTCCTGAGTAACGTGTTTGTGTCATGGCCAGAGGTGTCCTAGTAACGGTGTGTGTCATGGCCAGAGGTATCCTGAGTAACGGTGTGTGTGTGTGTCATGGCCAGAGGTAGTCCTGAGTAACGGTGTGTGTGTCGCCAGAGTAGTCCTGAGTAACGGTGTGTGTCATGGCCAGAGGTGTCCTGAGTAACGGGTGGTGTGTGTCATGGCCAGAGGTAGTCCTGAGTAACGGTGTGTGTCAGGGCCAGAGTAGTCCTGAGTAACGGTGTGTGTCAGGGCAGAGGTAGTCCTAGTAATGGTGTGTGTCATGGCCAGAGGTAGTCCTGAGTAACGGTGTGTGTCATGGCCAGAGTAGTCCTGAGTAACGGTTGTGTCATGGCCAGAGGTAGTCCTGAGTACCGGTGTGGTGTGTGTCATGGCCAGAGGTAGTCCTGAGTAACGGTGTGGTGTCATGGCCAGAGTAGTCCTGAGTAAAAACGGTGTGGTGTGTGTCATGGCCAGAGGTAGTCCTGAGTAACGGTGTGGTCATGGCCAGATGTTGTCCTGAGTAACGGTGTGTGTCATGGCCAGAGGTAGTCCTGAGTAACGGTGGTGTGGTCATGGCCAGAGGTAGTCCTGAGTACGGTGTGTGTCATGGCCAGAGGTAGCCTGAGTAACGGTGTGTGTCATGCAGAGTGTCCTGAGTAACGGTGTGTGTCATGGCCAGAGTGTCTGAGTAACGGCGTGGTGTCATGGCCAGAGGTAGTCCTGAGTAACGTGTGTGTCATGGCCAGAGGTAGTCCTGAGTCGTGTGTCATGGCCAGGGTAGTCCTAGTAACGGTGTGTGTCATGGCCAGAGGTAGTCCTGAGTAACGGTGTGTGTCATGGCCAGAGGTAGTCCTGAGTACGTGTGTGTGTGTCATGGCCAGAGGTAGTCCTGAGTAACGGTGTGTGTCATGGCCAGAGGTAGTCCTGAGTAACGGTGTGGTGTGTGTCATGGCCAGAGGTAGTCCTGAGTCTGTGTGAGGATGCTTCAAGTGGATTAGCGGGCACTGGTCATATCAATCCTTACAGAACATCACACATCTATTCCTCTCTTTATCACTCTCCATCTTTCTCTTTAGTTTGTCTCCCTCCCTCCATCTCTCTCTCATCTCTGTATCTGAAGGGAAGCATTAGGGGTAATCTGAGCTGACCCTTACTTTATCACATCCCCAGTCCCCTGTGGTTTTGGTTTGATTCTCATTCTTCCCCATCCCCCCACACACAAAATCACTACTCACCTTCCCTTTCCCTCTCCTCCCCATCTCCTCTCACCATCTCCTCTTCCTTACCTCATCTCCCCTCACACCTCTCCCCTCATCCTCCTTATAGTCCATCAGCTCCCCAAACATACCGTCCTCACCTCACCTCTCCCCTCATCCTCCTTATAGCCCATCAGCTCCCCCACCGCACCCGTCCTCATCTCACCTCCCCCCTCATCCTTTGCCAGCTAGCCAATAGAAATCAATGGAATATTGAACATATACTCACTGACACCTTAACACACATGAACACAGCTGAATACAGTAGCCTACATGTTTCAGGCCTATGGATTGACCCTCCTGTGCGCAGTAATGTGTAGCTCTATGGGCACAGTAGTTAGGTAATGTTGAGTTCCTGTTGAGTGTGTTATTAGTGTGTTACATGCTCTCACTGTGTTACATGCTGTCACTGTGTTATATGCTGTAACTGTGTTACATGCTCTCACTGTGTTACATGCTGTCACTGTGTTACATCCTCTCACTGTGTCACATGCTCTCACTGTGTTACGTATTGTCACTGTGGTACATGCTCTCGCTATGTTACATATTGTCACTGTGTTACATGTTCTCACTGTGTATCATGCTCTCACTATGTTACATGCTCTCAATGTGTTACATGCTCTCACTGTGTTACATGATATCACTGTGTTACATGCTCTCACTGTGTTACATGTTCTCAATGTGTACTGCTCTCACTGTGTTACATATTGTCACTGTGTTACATATTGTCACTGTGTTCATGCTCTCACTGTGTTACATGCTCTCACTGTGTTACATATTGTCACTGTGTTACATGTTCTCACTGTGTATCATGATATCACTGTGTTACATGCTCTCACTGTGTTACATGCTCTCACTGTGTTACATGCTCTCACTGTGTTACATGCTCTCACTGTGTTACATGCTCTCACTGTGTTACATATTGTCACTGTGTTACATATTGTCACTGTGTTACATATTGTCACTGTGTTACATGCTGTCACTGTGTTACATAGTGTCACTGTGTTACATGCTCTCGCTGTGTTACATATTGTTACTGTGTTACATGCTCTCACTGTGTTACATATTGTTACTGTGTTACATGTTCTCACTGTGTTACATATTGTCACTGTGTTTCATGCTCTCACTGTGTTACATGCTCTCACTGTATTACATGCTCTCACTGTGTTACATATTGTCACTGTGTTACATGCTCTCACTGTGTTACATATTGTCACTGTGTGACATGCTCTCACTGTATTACATGCTCTCACTGTGTTACATGCTCTCACTGTGTTACATATTGTCACTGTGTTACATGCTCTCACTGTGTTACATGCTCTCACTGTGTATCATGCTCTCACTGTGTTACATGCTCTCACTGTGTTACGTGATATCACTGTGTTACATGCTGTCACTGTGTTACATCCTCTCACTGTGTCACATGCTCTCACTGTGTTACGTATTGTCACTGTGGTACATGCTCTCACTGTGTTCATAGTGTCACTGTGTTACATGCTCTCACTGTGTTACATATTGTTACTGTGTTACATGCTCTCACTGTGTTACATATTGTTACTGTGTTACATGTTCTCACTGTGTTACATATTGTCACTGTGTTTCATGCTCTCACTGTGTTACATGCTCTCACTGTATTACATGCTCTCACTATGTTACGTATTGTCACTGTGGTACATGCTCTCACTGGTTTACAATTGCACTGTGTTACTGCTCTCACTATGTTACATGCTCTCACTGTGTTACATGATATCACTGTGTTACATGCTGTCACTGTGTTACATGTCTCAATGTGTTACATGCTCTCACTGTGTTACATGCTCTCACTGTGTTACCTGCTCTCACTGTGTTACATATTGTCACTGTGTTACATGCTGTCACTGTGTTCATATTGTCACTGTGTTACATGCTCTCACTGTGTTACATATTGTCACTTTTCATGCTCTCACTGTGTTACATGCTCTCACTGTATTACATGCTCTCACTGTGTTACATATTGTCACTGTGTTACATGCTCTCACTATGTTACATGTTCTCACTGTGTTACATGATATCACTGTGTTACATGCTCTCACTGTGTTACATATTGTCACTGTGTTACATGCTCTCACTATGTTACATGCTCTCACTGTGTTACATGCTCTCACTGTGTTACATATTGTCACTGTTTCATGCTCTCACTGTGTTACATGCTCTCACTGTATTACATGCTCTCACTGTGTTACATATTGTCACTGTGTTACATGCTCTCACTATGTTACATGCTCTCACTGTGTTACATGCTCTCACTGTGTTACATATTGTCACTGTGTTACATGCTCTCACTGTGTTACATGCTCTCACTGTTTTACATGCTCTCACTGTATTACATGCTCTCACTATGTTACGTATTGTCACTGTGGTACATGCTCTCACCTGTGTTACATATTGTCACTGTGTACATGCTCTCACTGTATTACATGCTCTCACTATGTTACGTATTGTCACTGTGGTACATGCTCTCACTGTGTTACATATTGTCACTGGTTACATGATATCACTGTGTTACATATTGTCACTGTGTTACATGTTCTCACTGTGTATCATGATATCACTGTGTTACATATTGTCACGGTGTTACATGCTCTCACTGTGTTACATATTGTCACTGTGTTACATGCTCTCACTGTGTTACATGCTCTCACTGTGTTACATATTGTCACGGTGTTACATGCTCTCACTGTGTTACATATTGTCACTGTGTTCATGTTCTCACTGTGTATCATGATATCACTGTGTTACATGCTGTCACTGTGTTACATGTCTCAATGTGTTACATGCTCTCACTGTGTTACATGCTCTCACTGTGTTACCTGCTCTCACTGTATTACATGCTCTCACTGTGTTACATATTGTCACTGTGTTACATGCTCTCACTATGTTACATGTTCTCACTGTGTTACATGATATCACTGTGTTACATGCTCTCACTGTGTTACATATTGCACTGTGTTACTGCTCTCAATATGTTACATGCTCTCACTTGTGTTACATGCTCTCACTGTGTTACATATTTCACTGTTTCATGCTCTCACTGTGTTACATGCTCTCACTGTATTACTGCTCTCACTGTGTTACATTGTCACTGTGTTACACTGCCTCACTATGTTACATGCTCTCACTGTGTTACATGCCTCTCACTGTTTACAATTGTCACTGTGTTACATGCTCTCACTGTGTTACATGCTCCACTGTTTTTTACATGCTCTCACTGTATTACATGCTCTCACTATGTTACGTATTGTCACTGTGGTACATGCTCTCACTGTGTTACATATTGTCACTGTGTTACATGCTCTCACTGTATTACATGCTCTCACTATGTTACGTATTGTCACTGTGGTACATGCTCTCACTGTGTTACATATTGTCACTGTGTTACATGATATCACTGTGTTACATATTGTCACTGTGTTACATGTTCTCACTGTGTATCATGATATCACTGTGTTACATATTGTCACGGTGTTACATGCTCTCACTGTGTTACATATTGTCACTGTGTTACATGCTCTCACTGTGTTACATGCTCTCACTGTGTTACATATTGTCACGGTGTTACATGCTCTCACTGTGTTACATATTGTCACTGTGTTACATGTTCTCACTGTGTATCATGATATCACTGTGTTACATGCTGTCACTGTGTTACATGTCTCAATGTGTTACATGCTCTCACTGTGTTACATGCTCTCACTGTGTTACCTGCTCTCACTGTGTTACATGCTGTCACGGTGTTACATGCTGTCACGGTGTTACATATTGTCACTGTGTTACATGCTGTCACTGTGTTACATATTGTCACTGTGTTACATGCTCTCGCTGTGTTACATATTGTTACTTTGTTACATGCTCTCACTGTGTTACATATTGTTACTGTGTTACATGCTCTCACTGTGTTACATATTGTCACTGTGTTACATGCCCTCACTGTGAAACATGCTCTCACTATTTTACATGCTCTTACTGTGTTACATATTGTCACTGTGTTACATGCTCTCACTGTGTTACATGCGCTCACTGTGTTACATATTGTCACTGTGTTACATGGTCTCACTGTGTTACATATTGACACTGTGTTACATGCTCTCACTGTGTTACATATTGACACTGTGTTACATATTGTTACTGTGTTACATGCTCTCACTGTGTTACATATTGACACTGTGTTACATATTGTTACTGTGTTACATGCTCTCACTGTGTTACATATTGACACTGTGTTACATATTGTTACTGTGTTACATGCTCTCATTGTGTAACATATTGTCATTGGGTAACATATTGTCACTGTGTTACATGCTCTCACTATGTTACTTATTGTCACTGTGTTACATGCTCTCACTGTGTTACATGCTCTCACTGTGTGACATGCTCTCACTGCAGGGGAGGCAGTGGGTCGAAACATTGCACAATAAAACTGCAAGAGCAACTCTTTCTTTCAAAACACCAGCCAGATCTACTAATTCTCTCTCCCTCTCCCTCTGTTTGTTTTTTAACGGTGCCTTTCTTCTCTTTGTCTCTCAGGTCCATAAGATCAACAGAGATGGAGACCATTCCCAGTCAGGTAAGCTACAGTACACTCCCTGTCTCTTTGTTGTTTCACTGTGTCATCATAAGGACACTGACGTAACTTTCAGGAGACAAATCACTGAGCTTTTTTCATATAAGGATTTCAGACAATTTGTTTAAACTGGAAAGTTCAACACTAAACAACGGAAGAGAAGTGAGGCAGTTGTCTGTCTGGGTCATACAGTCCGTCATCCTGTATTTTCTTTTCCCAGAAAGCCATTCCCTGCGTCACAGAGACAGGAGGAAAGAGTCTGTTGATGCCAGGTCAATCAGCTCACGTGGCAGTGATGGTGAGTATGTATAAATGAACACCAGGCTACTGTGTGTGTGCGTGTGCGCGTGTGTGTGTGTTAGTATGTGTGTGTTAGTATGTGTGTGTGTGTGTGCGCGCGTGCATTCGTGCTTGCGTGCATGCTCGTGTGCATGTCTGTAGTTGTGAGAAAGGATAAGAGATGGGGGTATGGGAAGACTGAGTGAGGGATCCCAAGGGAGATGGAGGAAGACAGAAATATAAAAACGAAGGGAGAAGAAGAAGGATATAGAGAGAGGAGAAGATAGAGAGAGAGAGGAAGGAAGTAAAGAGAACGGGTGATGAGGAGAGAGGGAGGTTCAGAGAAGAGACCTCAGAGAG